>NC_059196.1:42931267-43101267 GCF_020615455.1 Coregonus clupeaformis
AGACGCTCTTATCCAGAGCAACTTACAGTTAGTGAGTGCATACATAAAATAAAATTAAAAAATCATACTGGCCTCCAGTGGGAATCGAACCCACAACCCTGGCGTTGCAAACGCCATGCTCTACCAACTGAGCTACATCCCTGCCGGCCATTCCCTCCCCTACCCTGGACGACGCTGGGCCAATTGTGCGCCGCCCCATGGGTCTCCCGGTCGCGGCCGGCTACGACAGAGCCTGGATTCGAACCAGGATCTCTAGTGGCTCAATAATAGATCTATTGACTTCAGAAAGTATTCACACCCCTTGACTTTTTCCACATTTTGTTGTGTTACAGCCTGCATTTAAAATGGATTACATTTAGATTTGTTGTCACTGGCCTACACACAATACCTCATATCAGTCGAATTATGTAAAAAAATTAATAAATGAAAAGCAGAAATGTCTTGCGTCAATAAGTATGGACTAACTCTGTGTGCAATAATAGTGTTTAACATGATTTTTTGAATGACTACCTCATCTCTGTACCCCACACATACAATTATCTGTAAGGTCCCTCAGTCGAGCAGTGAATTTCAAACACAGATTTAACCACAAAGACCAGGGAGGTTTTCCAATGCCTGTCAAAAGAAGGGCACCTATTGGTAGATGGGTAAAGAAAAAAGCAGACATTGAATATCCCTTTGAGCATGGTGAAGTAATTAATTACTCTTTGGATGGTGTATCAATACACCCAGTCACTACAAAGATACAGGCGTCCTTCCTAACTCAGTTGCCGGAGAGGAAGGAAACCGCTCAGGGATTTCACCATGAGGCCAATGGTGACTTTAAAACAGTTACAGAGTTTAATGACTGTGAATAGGAGAAAACTGAGGATGGATGAACAACATTGTAGTTACTCCACAATACTAACCTAAATGACAGAGTGAAAAGAAGGAAGCCTGTAGATAATACAAATATTCAAATTTCCAATAAGGCACTAAAGTAAAACTGCAAAAAATGTGGCAAAGAAATTAACTTTATGTCCTGAATACAAAGCATTATGTTTGGGGGAAATCCAATACAACACATTACTGTGTACCTCTTCATATTTTCAAGCATGTTGGGGGCTGCATCATGTCATAGGTATGATTGTCATCGGCAAGGACTAGGGAGTTTTTGGGGGGATAAAAATTTACTGAATAGAGCTAAGCACAGGCAAAATCCTAGAGGAAAACCTGGTTTAGTCTGCTTTCCAACAGACACTGGGAGACAAATTCACCTTTCAGCAGGACAATAACCTAAAACACAAGGCCAAATATACACTGGAGTTGCTTGCCAAGACAACATTGAATGTTCCTTAGTGACCTAGTTACAGTTTTGACTTAAATCGGCTTGAAAATCTAATGGCTGTCTAGCAATGATCAGCAACCAACTTGACAGATCTTGAAGAATTAACAAAATAATAATGTGCAAATATTGTACAATCCAGGTGTGGAATGCTCTTAGAGACTTACCCACAAAGACTCACAGCTGTAATCGCTGGCAAATGTGATTCTAACATGTATTGACTCAGGGGTGTGAATACTTATGTAAATTAGATATTTCTATATTTAATTTTCAATACATTTTCAATAATTTCTAAAAAGATGTTTTCACTTTATAATTATGGGTCATTGTGTGTAGATGGGTGAGAAACAGAATCTATTTAATCCGTTTTGAATTCAGGCTGGAACACAACAATGTAGAATAAGTGAAGGGGTATGAATACTTTCTGAAGGCACTGTAAATACATAACACCTAGCTTTTTTCAGCAATAGTTTATGATCAAAGATATCAAGCCACACTGAATTCTAACAAAACAGCTCCCACAATCTTCCTATTATCAATTTCTTTCAGCCAGTAATTTGTGTCAGTGCCAAGCATGTTGAGTGCCCTTCCCTATAAGCATGCTGAAAGTCTGTTGTTAATTAGTTTCCTGTAAAATAACATTGTATTTTTCCCAAAGTTTGCTAAGTACCGGTAACAGGCTGATTGGTCGGCTGTTTGAACAATTAAAGTGTGCTATTCATTGGCAGTGGAATTTCATTTCCTCCCTCCAGGCCTAAGGCTTAGATTGAAGATGTGGCAAATAGGAGTCGCAATGTATTCCACTACCAACCTCAGTAATTTACCATCCAGATTGTCGATACCAGGTGGTTTGTCCTTATTTATAGATGCCAATAATTTCTTCACCTCTTCCACGCGTTAACCACGCGGAATTCAAAACTACAGTGCTTGTCTTTCATTGTCTATTCATTATTCGGTCCATTATGCATGAATATGAAGGCTCAGAGTTTGTTGTTTGCATGTCATGCAAGAGCTGCAAAATCTGGACCCCTACAAATCAGCTGGGCTAGACAATCTGGACCCTTTCTTTCTAAAACTAGCCGCCGAAATTGTCGCAACCCCTATTACTAGTCTGTTCAACCTCTCTTTCATAACGTCTGAGATCCCCAGAGATTGGAAAGCTGTCGCGGTCATCCCCCTCTTCAAAGGGGGTGACACTCTAGATCCAAACTGCTACAGACCTATATCCTTCCTGCCCTGCCTTTTGAAAGTATTTGAAAGCTAAGTTAACAAACAGATCACCGACCATTTCGAATACCACCGTACCTTCTCCGCTATGCAATCCGGTTTCCGAGCTGGTCATGGGTGCACTTCAGCCACGCTCAAGGTCCTAAACGATATTATAACCGCGATTGATAATAGACAGTACTGTGCAGCCGTCTTCATCGACCTGGCCAAGGCTTTCGACTCTGTCAACCACCGCATTCTTATTGGCAGACTAAATAGTCTTGGTTTCTCAAATGACTGCCTCGCCTGGTTCACCAACTACTTCTCAGATAGAGTTCAGTGTGTCAAATCGGAGGGCCTGTTGTCTGGACCTATGGCAGTCTCTATGGGGGTGCCACAGGGTTCAATTCTTGGGCCGACACTTTTCTCCGTGTATATCAATGATGTCGCTCTTGCTGCTGGTGACTCTCAGATCCACCTCTACGCAGACGACACCATTTTGTATACATCTGGCCCTTCATTGGACACTGTGTTAACAAACCTCCAAACGAGCTTCAATGCCATACAACACTCCTTCAGTAGCCTCCAACTGCTCTTAAACACTAGTAAAACTAAATGCATGCTCTTCAATCGAACGCTGCTTGCACCCGCCCACCCGACTAGAATCACCACTCTTGACGGGTCTGACCTAGAGTATGTGAACAACTACAAATACCTAGGTGTCTGGTTAGACTGTAAACTCTCCTTCCAGACTCACATAAAGAATCTCCAATCCAAAGTTAAATCTAGAATCGGCTTCCTATTTCGCAACAAAGCCTCCTTCACTCATGCTGCCAAACATGCCCTCGTAAAACTGACTATCCTACCGATCCTTGACTTCGGCGATGTCATTTACAAAATAGCCTCCAACACTCTACTCAGCAAATTGGATGTAGTCTATCACAGTGCCATCCGTTTTGTCTCCAAAGCCCCATACGCTACCCACCACTGTGACCTGTACGCTCTTGTTGGCTGGTCCTCACTACATGTTCGTAGTCAAACCCACTGGCTCCAGGCCATCTATAAATCACTGCTAGGCAAATCCCCGCCTTATCTTAGCTCATTGGTCACCATAGCAGCACCCACCCGTAGTCTGCGCTCCAGCAGGTATATCTCACTGGTCATTCCCCAAAGCCAACACCTCCTTTGGCACGCCATTCCTTCCAGTTCTCTGCTGCCAATGACTGGAACGAATTGCAAAAATATCTGAAGCTGGAGACTCTTATCTCCCTCACTAACTTTAAGCATCAGTTGTCAGAGCACCTTACCGATCACTGCAGCTGTACACAGCCCATCTGAAATTAGCCCGCCCAACTACCTCATCCCTATATTGTTATTTATTTTGCTCTTTTGCACCCCAGTATCTCTATTTGCACATAATCTCTTGCAAATCTAGCATTCCAGTGTTAATACTATTGTAATTATTTTGCACTATAGCCTATTTATTGCCTTACCTCCATAACTTGCTACATTTGCACACACTGTATATATATTTTCTGTTGTATTTTTGACTTTATGTTTTTTACCCCATATGTAACTCTGTGTTGTTTTTATCGCACTGCTTTGCTTTATCTTGGCCAGGTGGCAGTTGTAAATGAGAACTTGTTCTCAACTGGCTTACCTGGTTAAATAAAGGTGAAATAAAAAATAAAAAATAAAAATGCCTAAGTTTGCTAATCTTGTCAACAAAAAAAAAGTTCTTAAAGTGGTTGGCAATATCAAAGGGTTTTGTTATGAACAAGCCATCCGCCTCAATGAAGGATGGAGCAGAGTTTGCTTATTTGCTATTCCCTTAGCCTCCTCTCTCTCATCCATACAGTTTTTAAATTCATCATCTATTAATTATATTAATTATTTGTATTTATTTATTTATTATGGGGATTTGACAGTTCTTAACAGTCCGTTTCTTATCAGTAACCAGAAGAAGCTTCTAGTGCGGCGTCATGTTGTTTCTCACTACACACATCAATCCAACAAATATTTTTCACATCTTCGACATCGGAATCATTGCAAAACCTCTTGTATGTTCGCTTATACACTATTTTAGGTCCAGTCTTTGGAACTGTTTTTCTACTGTAAATATGGCTACTATATTATGATCACTACATCCGATGGGTGTGGATACTGCTTTAGGGCAGATTTCTGCCGCATTAGTAAAGATGTGGTCAATACACGTGGATGATGTTTGTAAATACCCTGGTAGGTTGAATGATGACCTGAACCAGATTGCAGGCATCGGTCACAGCTTGAAGCTTCTTTTTGAGTGGATAGCTTGATGACAACCAGTCAATATTTAGGTCTCCCAGAAAATACTCCTCTCTGTTGATATCACATACATTATCAAGCATTTCGCACATATAGTCCAAATACTGACTTTTAGCACTCAGTGATCTATAGCAACTTCCTACGAGAATAGGCTTTAGGTGAGGCAGATATACAGTACCAGTCAAAGGTTTGGACACACACGTGGAATCATGTAGTAACCAAAAAAGTGTTTAACAAATCAAAATATATTTGAGATTCTTCAAAGTAGCCACCCTTTGCCTTGATGACAGCTTTGCACACTCTTGGCATTCTCTCAACCAGCTTCATGAGGTAGTCACCTGGAATGCATTTCAATTAACAGGTGTGCCTTCTTAAAAGTTAATTTGTGGAATTTCTTTCCTTCTTAATGCATTTGAGCCAATCAGTTGAGTTGTAACAAGGTAGGGGTGGTATACAGAAGATGGCCCTATTTGGTAAAAGACCAAGTCCATATTATGGCAAGAACAGCTCAAATAAGCAAGAGAAATGACAGTCCATCATTACTTTAAGACATCAAGGTCATTCAATACGGATAATTTCAAGAACTTTTGTGCAGTCGCAAAAACAATCAAGCGTATGATGAAACTGGCTCTCATGATGACCGCCACAGGAATGGAAGACCCAGAGTTACCTCTGCTGCAGAGGATAAGTTCATTAGAGTTACCAGCTTCAGAAATTGCAGCCCAAATAAATGCTTCACAGAGTTCAAGTAACAGACACATCTCAACATCAATTGTTCAGAGGAGATTACGTGAATCAGGCCTTCATGGTTTAATTGCTGCAAAGAAACCACTACTAAAGGACACCAATAAGAAGAAGAGACTTGCTTGGGCCAAGAAACACGAGCAATGGACATTAGATCGTGGAAATCTGTCCTTTGGTCTGATGAGTCCAAATTTGAGATTTTTGGTTCCAACCGCCATGTCTTTGAGACGCAGAGTAGGTGAACGGATGATCTCTGCATGTGTGGTTCCCACCGTGTAGCATGGAGGAGGAGGTGTGATGGTGTGGGGGTGCCAAGTAGTCTCCTGTTAGCTAGTGATAGCTAATAGTCTTCTGTTAGCTAGTGATAGCTAATAGTCTTCTGTTGGCTAGTGTTAGCTAGTAGTCTCCTGTTAGCTAGTGTTAGCTAGTAGTCTCCTGTTAGCTAGTGATAGATTGTAGTCTCCTGTTAGATAGTGATAGATAGTAGTCTCCTGTTAGCTAGTGATAGATAGTAGTCTCCTGTTAGCTAGTGTTAGCTAGTAGTCTTCTGTTAGCTAGCGATAGATGGTAGTCTCCTGTTAGCTAGTGATAGATAGTAGTCTCCTGTTAGCTAGTGATAGATAGTAGTCTCCTGTTAGCTAGTGATAGATAGTAGTCTCCTGTTAGCTAGTGATAGATTGTAGTCTCCTGTTAGCTAGTGTTAGCTAGTAGTCTTCTGTTAGCTAGCGATAGATGGTAGTCTCCTGTTAGCTATTGATAGCAAGTAGTCTCCTGTTAGCTAGTGATAGATTGTAGTCTCCTGTTAGCTAGTAGTCTCCTGTTAGCTAGTGATAGATAGTAGTCTCCTGTTAGCTAGTGATAGAAAGTAGTCTCCTGTTAGCTAGTGATAGATAGTAGTCTTGTATTTCTTCCCTGTTAGCTAGTGATAGCTAGTAGTCTCCTGTTAGCTAATGATAGCTAGTAGTCTTGTATTTCTTCTCTGTTAGCTAGTAGTCTCCTGTTAGCTAGTGATAGCCAGTAGTCTTGTTTTTAGGTAGATGGTGACTAGGTAGATAGTGATAGGGATGGTAGGCCTATTTGAAGCATCACCATCTCCTGGCAGCATTTACCTGACACATTCAGACACTTGAAAACCCCATTAGAAAGAAAAGCTTGAAAACCCCATTAGAAAGAAACGCTTGAAAAATCATTAGAAAGAAAAGCTTGAAAACCCCATTAGAAAGAAAAGCTTGAAAACCTAATTTCATTTTTGTCCAAAGTCTAGAAGAGAAAAAACTTAAACTGAACATAATTTATTATGCTTTTTATTTTGTTCTAATTCGTTTTGGTGTCCAAAGATAATAGTTTCAGTATAGTTTTAGTTTTTCAAATGTTTTTCGTCATTGTTTTATTTCAGTTCACTAAGTTATTATTTAGTTAAAGTTTTAGTTTACTATAATAACCTTGATTCTAAGTGGGATCGGACCCTTTTTTAAAAATGTTCTCCTAAAATGACATACCCAAATCTAACTGCCTGTAGCTCAGGACCTGAAGCAAGGATATGCATATTCTTAATACCATTTGAAAGGAAACGCTTTGAATTTTGTGGAAATGTGAAAATAATGTAGGAGAATATAACACATTAGATCTGGTAAAAGATAATATAAACCAAAAAACATGCGGTTTCAAAAAAGAAATTGTTCCATGATCTTTGAAATGCAAGAGAAAGTCCACAATATAATATTGCAGTTTAGACGCAATTTAGATTTTGGCCCCTAGATGGCAGCAGTGTGTGTGCAACGTTTCAGATTGATCCAGTGAAGCATTGCAATACTGGACTATTTTGTATCAAATCTGCCCAAATGTGCCGAATTGGTCAATTGACACATTTTCAAGGACATAACTATAGAGAACATACATTTTTGTATTACCATACGATTTTTGTAAGTTTACACACTCCCAGGAACGTCATACATGATGGATCATTAGCTTATACACTAACTTTCACACATCTAGATGGCCGGGCGGGGTGGGTGTTGAGCCAGAGACAGCAGGGGTTCAAACTGTAGAACCCAGTTCCCACATTTGAATATAAAAATGGATTTTATCAAACAAAACTATGCTACGTTTTATCTCTGGGACCCTTAGGATGACAAATCAGAGCAAGATTACTGAATGTAAGTACAATATTTATCTTCAGAGGTGAACGTATCAAACCAGTTGCCGTGATAAGTTAGTTGTTGTTGTGCACTCTCCTCAAACAATAGCATGGTATTTATTCACTGTAATAGCTACTGTAAATTGGACAGTGCAGTTAGATTAACAAGAATTTAAGCTTTCTGCCCATATAAGACATGTCTATGTCCTGGAAAGTTTGCTGTTACTTACAACAGTCATGCTAATCACATTAGCGCACGTTAGCTCAACCTGTCCCGTAGACGGGACACCGATCCAGTAGAGGTTAATGGGCTTTCTCCATTCTGATTGCTTTATACTGTTCAACCAAACTTCAACCAAACATAATAGGACAAAACTGACATTGAAGTAATCCTATTGGTAGAACATTGCATAGGAATCAAAATCCTATTTTGTAGCCTCTAACTCTAGTACTCGACCAATGTTTTCTATTTGCATAGTTATTTGTTCAGTTCCAGCATTCACTTATAGCCTTTTCATAAATGTCCTTATTTCCTGCACTAATTTGTTATCATTTATTTATTTATTTACACACCGTGTCATGTTTATTTTGTCTTACTATGCTTCTATTTTGTCAACAACAACAACAACAACAAATCCTTTATGAGAATAATAATTATCCTCTATGACTGACTGAATTTTTGGCTTCAATTGCAGTTCTTACTTTCGCCACTAGGCTAGTTGGACGATTTCCGGGGTCTATTTGGTAAGCTTACCCTCCCAAAGTTGTTGACGTGTGCTAGAAAGTTAGCTAGCAGTTCTAAGCTCTAAAACATTATAGGCTAAAAACAACCCAATTTGGGTGATTTGGTAACCCAGCGCTGGCTAAATAGGGGATAGAACACACACAAGGTTATTTTGACCAGCCAGTTGGGTTGCGTGAATAACCCGACATGTTGGGTTGTTGGGATTACCCAAGCATGGGTTAATTAAACCATCAGCTGTTGTTTTTTTGAACCGTCAGTTGGGTTGACCCAGTAAGCTGGGTCTTTTTTAATGTAATCCCTAGGTTATTTACAGGAGGCGTGGCCTATTGGGGGCGTGGCTTTCATAAAGTTATTTGTGGCCGCCCATGAGCATAAATGTCATTCCTGTTCATCAAGTTAAGTTTGTACACCCGCAAACTAAAATGTGCCTTGAATATTTCTGCACATTACATATTCTAATATGAAATTCAAAACATTATTATTTACATATCCCAGCATTTTTTGAGTGTAGCAGTTTTCTTACTGGCAATAAAAACACCTGGTTGCCATAATTTCTTCGGTTCATTAATGAATGATTTAATGTAGCAAATCGAAAATTAAAATACTATTATAGAAGATAAAGTAAAAAATCTAAACCGGTCCATGAATGAATACCGGTATATCGTTTTTTTTACGGTTTACCGCCCAGCCCTAAATAGGGTGCCATTTGGGACGCAATCTAGCTGTTATTTTCTATACTTAGCTCTCCTAACTGAAAGCTGGGTTTTTATTCCTCCATAAGTAGTGCACTATGTAAGGTATAGGGTGCCATTTGGGACCCAGACGGTGAGCCACCTCTCTGACTGAAACACTCTGTTTTTAACTTTAATCCACCTGGTTTAAACTATGGAGGGGAGAGCGGAAACATTTGTGTTATTATTGGATTATTATTTCCTTATATAACTCAGTAACATCTTTGAAATTGTTGAGAGAGAGACTTCACTTTAATCTTAACTTTAATCCACCTGGTTTAAACTATGGAGGGGAGAGCGGACATGTTTGTGTTACCATTTAGATTGAATTATTTGAGGGAGAGAAGAGAAGAGAGGGAGAGAGAGGGGGAGAGAGAAGGGAAAGAGAGGGGGAGAGAGAGAAGGGAGAGAGATCAAACTTAATCTATTCATAGGACCATTTAATATGAATCCATCAGTAGGGAGTGAGTAACTATTTACAGCCTGGGCACTAAAATTGGAGGAGAACTCCTGTGGGAAAATAGAGAGAGAGAGAGAGAGAGAGAACATCACAATCCTATAAAGCAAGTGGGACCTCTGGCCATCACCAGGATACTGAAGGATGGGAAATACTGTGTGTGTGTGTGGGTGGGTGTGGCCTCATAAGGCTTGTAAAATGTTCAAAGCTGTGCTTCTTCGTGGAACACAGTGTAACTGGAGTGAGCGAGCGTATGGGATCAGCTCGCCAACCATAAGGACTGCACATTTATTATGTCATCCGTAGTAAGTGTGTTTAAAAAAACAGTAGAGTGACTCTTGCTGCCATCTCCCTACCACCACTTACCCCTGTTGCTTTCATTACTACGATCACATGTTTCTAGTAGACGATGACACTGTCTGACTGCCACTGGACAATAGCATAAAGGGAGAATAAACACTTACCTTAGTATGAAGAGGAGAAGGGGGAGCGCTGAAGGCCATTCGCTTTAGGGAGAGAGCTTCTGTTTGACTTAATAGTTGCTTTCACTACACTTGGCCAGGCCCAGGCTTATGCTATATCTGTTGAATATTGTTGGAAGCACAGCTGATGAGATGTGTTTAATTAACACCCCCACAGATTTGGATAACCCAGAACAGGCTGGTTGGTTGGTACAACTCTATAACAGCTGTACCTCATCTGTTAATGTTTCCCTCGGTTAGCATCACCACTTACTCACACAGGTCAGTTAGATGCTTGAATTACGGCCTTCGAAGCTGTGACAGGACACGCTAAAGCCTGGTCTCAGACCTGATACGACACGTTATAGCCTGGTTCAGACCTGACAGGACACGCTAAAGCCTGGTCTCGGACCTGACAGGACACGCTATAGCCTGGTTCAGACCTGACAGGACACGCTATAGCCTGGTTCAGACCTGACAGGACACGCTATAGCCTGGTTCAGACCTGACAGGACACGCTATAGCCTGGTTCAGACCTGACAGGACACGCTATAGCCTGGTTCAGACCTGACAGGACACGCTATAGCCTGGTTCAGATTTGACAGGACACGCTATAGCCTGGTTCAGACCTGACAGGACACGCTATAGCCTGGTTCAGACCTGACAGGACACGCTATAGCCTGGTTCAGACCTGACAGGACACGCTATAGCCTGGTTCAGACCTGACAGGACACGCTATAGCCTGGTTCAGACCTGACAGGACACGCTATAGCCTGGTTCAGACCTGACAGGACACGCTATAGCCTGGTTCAGACCTGACAGGACACGCTATAGCCTGGTTCAGACCTGACAGGACACGCTATAGCCTGGTTCAGACCTGACAGGACACGCTATAGCCTGGTTCAGACCTGACAGGACACGCTATAGCCTGGTTCAGACCTGACAGGACACGCTATAGCCTGGTTCAGACCTGACAGGACACGCTATAGCCTGGTTCAGACCTGACAGGACACGCTATAGCCTGGTTCAGACCTGACAGGACACGCTATAGCCTGGTTCAGACCTGACAGGACATGATATAGCTGTAGTGATGTGTGGAATCACACAAAACAACCTTTCACTGAGTAACAACAGGGCAGACTGAGTGGCTCTGTAGGCTATTGTGGTTATAGAAATGTAAACGTTCAAATTGCCAGGGTTAGAGGTTCCAAGCCCTGTCTATAGATTATATTTCTATGACTGGCGTATGGTTTTACTGTCCACTGGTCCCATATCTGTGTGTACTTCTCTGACTTCGTTCAACTAAAGTCTCCTCTCTGGGGACCTATTTTACTGTTGTTGTCATGCCATATGACGTGTATTGTGTCATGCTATACGTGTACAGTGTATGGCATGAAAAGCATGACTAGCTTTCTGCAAAATGTGGCTGGTAGTGTGTTAGCCAGCTAGCTACATGGCTTGTAGTGTGTGGTGTGTCTGTGTCTGTGTGGTGTGTGTGTGTGTGTGTGTGTGTGTGTGTGTTAGCCAGCTAGCTAGCTATATAGCTGATAGTGTGTTAGCCAGCTAGCTAGCTACATGGCTTGTAGTGTGTTAGCTAGCTAGCTACAGGGCTGGTAGTGTGTTAGCCAGTTAGCTAGCTACATGGCTGGTAGTGTGTTAGCTAGCTAGCTAGCTACAGGGCTGGTAGTGTGTTAGCCAGCTAGCTAGCTACAGGGCTGGTAGTGTGTTAGCTAGCTACAGGGCTGGTAGTGTGTTAGCCAGTTAGCTAGCTACATGGCTGGTAGTGTGTTAGCTAGCTAGCTAGCTACAGGGCTGGTAGTGTGTTAGCCAGCTAGCTAGCTACAGGGCTGGTAGTGTGTTAGCTAGCTACAGGGCTGGTAGTGTGTTAGCTAGCTATATAGATGATAGTCTGTTAGCTAGCTAGCTAGCTACAGGGCTGGTAGTGTGTTAGCCAGCTAGCTAGCTACAGGGCTGGTAGTGTGTTAGCTAGATACAGGGCTGGTAGTGTGTTAGCTAGCTATATAGATGATAGTGTGTTAGCCAGCTAGCTAGCTACAGGGCTGGTAGTGTTAGCCAGCTAGCTACAGGGCTGGTAGTGTGTTAGCTAGCTACATGGCTGGTAGTGTGTTAGCTAGCTACATGGCTGGTAGTGTGTTAGCCAGCTAGCTAGCTACATGGCTGGTAGTGTGTTAGCCAGTTAGCTAGCTATATAGCTGATAGTGTGTTAGCCAGCTAGCTAGCTACATGGCTGGTAGTGTGTTAGCCAGTTAGCTAGCTATATAGCTGATAGTGTGTTAGCCAGCTAGCTAGCTGCATGGCTGGTAGTGTGTTAGCCAGCTAGCTAGCTACATGGCTTGTAGTGTGTGGTGTGTCTGTGTCTGTCTGTGTGTGTGTGTGTGTGTGTTAGCCAGTTAGCTAGCTATATAGCTGATAGTGTGTTAGCCAGCTAGCTAGCTACATGGCTGGTAGTGTGTTAGCTAGCTAGCTAGCTACATGGCTGGTAGTGTGTGTCTTGTTTTGTATGCTTTGTACAAAATAATAAAATGTAAAATATAACTGGCATGTTCATGTGTCTCCGGCAATGATCATCTTTAGAATGACCTCACCACCTGGGTGGTCTTAACCAATCATAGCACAGTATGATATGACAGTAGAATGCATCCAATTACAATTCAGTATGCTGACACATATGAATATTACAGTGTGTTAGCCAGCTAGCTAGCTACAGGGCTAGCTAGCTGATAGTGTGTTAGCCAGCTAGCTAGCTACATGGCTGGTAGTGTGTTAGACAGCTAGCTAGCTACAGGGCTGGTAGTGTGTTAGCCAGCTAGCTAGCTACATGAGAGGTTTTATCAAACACATTTCGTATGATATGTTACGAATTATAGCTAGGTGGCTAACATTAGCTAGCTGGCTAACGTTAGCTAGGCAAGGGGTTAGGGTTAAGTTTAGGAGTTAGGTTAAAGGGTTAGGGGAAGGGTTAAGGTTAGGGGAAGGGTTAGCTAACATGTTAAGTAGTTGAAAAGTAGCTAAAAAGTATTAAGTAGCTGAAACGCTGCTAAAATGCCAAAGTTGTCTGTGATGAGATTCGAACTCGCAACCTTTGGGTTGCTAGACTTTCTATACGCCTACCCATCCATCCCAACCAACCACCATGCTTTCATGTTTGCCTTAAGTAATCATCTGTCTTATGTAATCATACCAAACGTAACATACAGTATCATACTAATTTGAGTGACCCGGATTTACATTTACTATGTTATGTCTAGTCTGGCAGCTGTGTGTCTGTATCTTTGTGTGTGTCTGTGTGCATGGCTCAGGTAGCTGCCCAATGGAGGGCATGGGCTGGAGAGATAGAGAGGGAGGAAATGGTAGACTGGAGAGATAGAGAGGGAGGAAACGGTAGACTGGAGAGATAGAGAGGGAGGAAACGGTAGACTGGAGAGATAGAAAGGGAGGAAACGGTAGACTGGAGAGATAGCGAGGGGGGAAACTGTAGACTGGAGAGATAGAGAGGGAGGAAACGGTAGACTGGAGAGATAGCGAGGGGGGAAACTG
This sequence comes from Coregonus clupeaformis, assembly GCF_020615455.1. NCBI lineage: Eukaryota > Metazoa > Chordata > Actinopteri > Salmoniformes > Salmonidae > Coregonus > Coregonus clupeaformis. Next base: position 42,944,935 of record NC_059196.1, read on the forward strand.
TAGACTGGAGAGATAGAGAGGGAGGAAACGGTAGACTGGAGAGAGAGAGAGGGAGGAAACGGTAGACTGGAGAGATAGAGAGGGAGGAAACGGTAGACTGGAGAGAGAGAGAGGGAGGAAACGGTAGACTGGAGAGAGAGAGGGGGAGGAAACGGTAGACTGGAGAGATAGAGAGGGAGGAAACGGTAGACTGGAGAGATAGAGAGGGAGGAAACGGTAGACTGGAGAGATAGAGAGGGAGGAAACGGTAGACTGGAGAGATAGAGAGGGGGGAAACTGTAGACTGGAGAGATAGAGAGGGAGGAAACGGTAGACTGGAGAGATAGAGAGGGAGGAAACGGTAGACTGGAGAGATAGAGAGGGAGGAAACGGTAGACTGGAGAGATAGAGAGGGAGGAAACGGTAGACTGGAGAGATGGAGAGGGAGGAAACGGTAGACTGGAGAGATGGAGAGGGAGGAAACGGTAGACTGGAGAGGGAGGAAACGGTAGACTGGAGAGATAGAGAGGGAGGAAACGGTAGACTGGAGAGATAGAGAGGGAGGAAACGGTAGACTGGAGAGATGGAGAGGGAGGAAACGGTAGACTGGAGAGATGGAGAGGGAGGAAACGGTAGACTGGAGAGATGGAGAGGGAGGAAACGGTAGACTGGAGAGATAGAGAGGGAGGAAACGGTAGACTGGAGAGATAGAGAGGGAGGAAACGGTAGACTGGAGAGATGGAGAGGGAGGAAACGGTAGACTGGAGAGATAGAGAGGGAGGAAACGGTAGACTGGAGAGATAGAGAGGGAGGAAACGGTAGACTGGAGAGATAGAGAGGGAGGAAACGGTAGACTGGAGAGATAGAGAGGAGGAAACGGTAGACTGGAGAGATAGAGAGGGAGGAAACGGTAGACTGGAGAGATAGAGAGGGAGGAAACGGTAGACTGGAGAGATAGAGAGGGAGGAAACGGTAGACTGGAGAGATAGAGAGGGGGGGAAGGAGGGAGGAGGGCACAGTGAGATGTAAACAAACAGACGGACAGTTGCATGAAAGGAGGGATTGTGATAGAAGGATGTGGGTATTGAGCAACAAAATGGGTGTTGAATTGTACATTACCATGTTATCTTAAACACACAGTTAACACTTTTCTTAGTACAACCTAAAGAGGAGTGATAAATTGCTCTTTACAGTCAGAATAACATCATATCCACAGTAGGATATCTGCATCCTAAATTCCCTATATCAGGGATCATCGACTAGATTCAGCTGCGGGACGATGTTTTCTTGAGCGGATGGTCTGGGGGCCGGATGGTCTGGGGGCCGGATGGTCTGGGGGCCGGATGTTCTGGGGTCCGGATGGTCTGGGGGCCGGATGGTCTGATGGCCGGATGGTCTGGGGGGGCCGGATGGTCTGGGGGGGCCGGATGGTCTGGGGGCCGGATGGTCTGGGGGCCGGAACCTAATTACATAACATTTGTAGACCGCAAATTGACCGCAAGAAGCCCAAACAGATATAACATTTAACTAAAGCGTAATCATTTCAAACCTTGCTTAGATTTGTATATGATCACATAGACACTATCTCTCTATTATGCGTGGGAAACAGATTTCCAAAATTAAAATCACTTGGAGCTGATTTGCTGGTGTTTTTACAGTTTTATGGGTAACCGTAAAAAAATTTTTTGTCATAAAATAATAATTTAACATTTTTTGCCCCGCGGGCCACCAGTAAGGGAACCGTAACCTATATAGTTTACTAGGGCTCTGGTCTAAAGTAGTGCACTATGTAGGGAATAGGGTGTCATTTGGGACACAGTCTAGCTCTCCCTCTCCCTCTCAATTCAATTCAATTTAAGAGCTTTATTGGCATGGGAAACATATGTTAACGTTGCCAAAGCAAGTGAAGTAGATAGTAAACAAAAGTGAAATAAACAATAAATATTAACAGTAAACATTACACTCAGAAGTTCCAAAAGAATAAAGACATTTCAAATGTCATATTACAGTGGGGGAAAAAAGTATTTAGTCAGCCACCAATTGTGCAAGTTCTCCCACTTAAAAAGATGAGAGAGGCCTGTAATTTTCATCATAGGTACACGTCAACTATGACAGACAAAATGAGAAAAAAAAATCCAGAAAATCACATTGTAGGATTTTTAATGAATTTATTTGCAAATTATGGTGGAAAATAAGTATTTGGTCACCTACAAACAAGCAAAATTTCTGGCTCTCACAGACCTGTAACTTCTTCTTTAAGAGGCTCCTCTGTCCTCCACTCGTTACCTGTATTAATGGCACCTGTTTGAACTTGTTATCAGTATAAAAGACACCTGTCCACAACCTCAAACAGTCACACTCCAAACTCCACTATGGCCAAGACCAAAGAGCTGTCAAAGAACACCAGAAACAAAATTGTAGACCTGCACCAGGCTGGGAAGACTGAATCTGCAATAGGTAAGCAGCTTGGTTTGAAGAAATCAACTGTGGGAGCAATTATTAGGAAATGGAAAACATACAAGACCACTGATAATCTCCCTCGATCTGGGGCTCCACGCAAGATCTCACCCCGTGGGGTCAAAATGATCACAAGAACGGTGAGCAAAAATCCCAGAACCACACGGGGGGACCTAGTGAATGACCTGCAGAGAGCTGGGACCAAAGTAACAAAGCCTACCATCAGTAACACACTACGCCGCCAGGGACTCAAATCCTGCAGTGCCAGACGTGTCCCCCTGCTTAAGCCAGTACATGTCCAGGCCAGTCTGAAGTTTGCTAGAGTGCATTTGGATGATCCAGAAGAGCATTGGGAGAATGTCATATGGTCAGATGAAATCAAAATAGAACTTTTTGGTAAAACTCAACTCGTCGTGTTTGGAGGACAAAGAATGCTGAGTTGCATCCAAAGAACACCATACCTACTGTGAAGCATGGGGGTGGAAACATCATGCTTTGGGGCTGTTTTTCTGCAAAGGGACCAGGACGACTGATCCGTGTAAAGGAAAGAATGAATGGGGCCATGTATCGTGAGATTTTGAGTGGAAACCTCCTTCCATCAGCAAGGGCATTGAATATGAAATGTGGCTGGGTCTTTCAGCATGACAATGATCCCAAACACACCGCCCGGGCAACGAAGGAGTGGCTTCGAAGAAGCATTTCAAGGTCCTGGAGTGGCCTAGCCAGTCTCCAGATCTCAACCCCATAGAAAATCTTTGGAGGGAGTTGAAAGTCCGTGTTGCCCAGCGACAGCCCCAAAACATCACTGCTCTAGAGGAGATCTGCATGGAGGAATGGGCCAAAATACCAGCAACAGTGTGTGAAAACCTTGTGAAGACTTACAGAAAACGTTTGACCTGTGTCATTGCCAACAAAGGGTATATAACAAAGTATTGAGAAACTTTTGTTATTGACCAAATACTTATTTTCCACCATAATTTGCAAATAAATTCATGAAAAATCCTACAATGTGATTTTCTGGAGAAAAATAATCTCATTTTGTCTGTCATAGTTGACGTGTACCTATGATGAAAATTACAGGCCTCTCTCATCTTTTTAAGTGGGAGAACTTGCACAATTGGTGGCTGACTAAATACTTTTTTTCCCCACTGTATGTATATATACAGTGTTGTAACGATGTGCAAATAGTTAAAGTACAAAATGGAAAATAAATATGGGTTGTATTTACAATGGTGTTTATTCTTCACTGGTTGCCCTTTTCTTGTGGCAACAGGTCACAAATCTTGTTGCTGTGATGGCACACTGTGGTTTTTCACCCAATAGATATGGGAGTTGTTTGTCTGACACGTGTGTGTGTGGGGGGGCTCCCACACTCTCCCTTTCTCCCCCCCCCCCACACACACACACACACACACACACACACGTGGCAGACAAACAAGCAACCTGTGAATGTAGTGGAAAAGTGAGATATTCAGAGAGAGAGAGGAAAGAGGCAGGCCAATCCAAAAACACCCTCATGTTTTCCTGGACAGAGAGGTGGAGTGAGAGAGGAGGACGCCTGTCTGCTCTCCGACCAGTTTTAACAAGTGGAGCCTTAACCTGAATTAAAAGGACGGGTTGTGTATACTGGTTGTCAGTGTTGGCTGACTTTGGAGGAGGTGTTCTGTGGCCAGGTCCCTGGAGAGAACACAGGCCCGATCCAGAGCATCCACTAAGGCCAGAACGGAGTCCAGGACAACAGCACCCCCTGCCGGACAGCTGGGATTTGGCAGCTCTCTGTTATTTGCTTGTGAAATTGTTAAGACTGCTTTCTCAGTTTTCTCAGAGAAATGTAAAAGCTTATCTAAGATGAGTACAGGGAGGGGTGGAAGATCATGGCATTAATCATCACCTGGATCATGGCATTAATCATCACCTGGATCATGGCATTAATCATCACCTGGATCATGGCATTAATCATCACCTGGATCATGGCATTAATCATCACCTGGATCATGCCATTAATCATCACCTGGATCATGGCATTAATCATCACCTGGATCATGGCATGAACTCTCCGACAGCGACAGATTATGTGAGCTGTGTGTGTGTGTGTCTCTGTGTCTGTGTGTCTCTGTGTGTGTGTGTGTGTCTGTGTGTGTCTCTCTGTGTGTGTGTGTGTGTCTGTGTGTGTGTGTCTGTGTGTGTGTGTCTGTGTGTGTGTGTGTCTGTGTGTGATTGTCTGTGTGTGTGTCTGTGTGTCTCTGTGTGTGTGTGTGTGTCTGTGTGTGTCTCTCTGTGTGTGTGTGTGTCTGTGTGTGTGTCTGTGTGTGTGTGTCTGTGTGTGATTGTCTGTGTGTGTGTCTGTGTGTGATTGTCTGTGTGTGTGTCTGTGTGTCTGTGTGTGTGTGTCTGTGTGTGATTGTCTGTGTGTGTGTCTGTCTGTGTGTGTGTCTGTGTGTGTGTGTCTGTGTGTGATTGTCTGTGTGTGTGTCTGTCTGTGTGTGTGTGTGTGTCTGTGTGTGTGCTGTGTGTGTGTCTGTGTGTGTGTGTGTCTGTGTGTGTCTGTGTGTGTGTGTGTCTGTGTGTGTGTGTCTGTGTGTGTGTCAGGGGTTACAGGGCCATGTGCTTCTTCTTCATGGTTCAGGATGAGATGATAATAAAATAATAATAATAATAGTGATAATATGAAGATAATAGGCGGCTTGGTCAGGTTGACCTTTACCAGGGTCAGCTGGATCATTCACTGCATGTGTGACTGGATAGCTTTAGGTTGTGTGTTCATACGTGTGATGTATGCGCGTGTGCTGTTTCTCTGTCTTTGTTGGCCTCGTACAGTAAACAACAAGCCGTGTCTGGAAAACGGAGGGAAGTCAGAGGTTCATTAATAGCTTGTATCTCGTTAACCTTCGACCCCTACACTGTCTCTGGAAAGATGACAAGAGCATGGCTGCATCTCAAATGGCACCCTGCTTCCTATATACTGCACTACTGATGACCAGGGCCCGTAGGGGGACTTCCTATATACTGCACTACTGATGACCAGGGCCCGTAGGGGGACTTCCTATATACTGCACTACTGATGACCAGGGCCCGTAGGGGGACACTGGTGTCTACTTCCTATATACTGCACTACTGATGACCAGGGCCCGTAGGGGGACACTGGTGTTAGTAGTCGAACGCTCATCATTGATTCCTTTTCCAGCCATGTCCTGAACTAATGTTATTGTAGTAAAACTAGTGTAGTTATGTTACAATTGCCTTGGGACAATGTAGTTGGGAAGGAACAGATCTCCTCCGACCTCAAAGCTCAGGGGTTACATCCTGACCAGTGATTCAGACCATGTTGAGGGCTCCGGGGCTCGTTCCCAGGCCTTGGGCCCCTAAAATAGAGCTTCTCTCTGGGCTAACCCTTCTCTCTGGCCTGTTCTGCTCTCCCCTGCCGGGACAGGAAGTCGTTTCCCACACTCTTTTCTCCTCTGTTCTCTTCTGTTCTTCGCCAGAGCTCAGCTAAGTATCAGCTGACTGACACAAAGTCATTCTATTGGTTGTCTTACAGAAATAACCTATTACAAGGTTCTCTCTCTGAATGGCGTGTGTGTGTGGACTATTACCCAATTCTGTTCCTGTGCTTTTATCAGAACCTCTCAGCTCTGCGTCAGTCCAATCAGAACAACTAACTGAATGTTGAATAAAACAGTTTCTCATTTTTTATTTATTTTTTTAACTATAGAGGATGTTTGTTTTCCACACACAGGAAAGAGTTAAACAATCAGGGGCGACAAAATAAAGGTTGAGGCTGGGTGTTCCCCAGTGAGTTGGATTTCTCAGGGATGAAGAAAGCCTCAGGCTCAGGAAAGGAAATTAAAGGAGTGGGTTGTGGATCAGACCCAGAAAGGGAGGCACTGAGTGGCATTAAGTCGAACGTTTACATACACTTAGGTTGGAGTCATTAAAACTCGTTTTTCAACAACTCCACAAATTTATTTTTAAACAAACTATAGTTTTGGCAAGTCGGCTAGGACTTCTACTTTGTGCATGACACAAGTAATTTTTCCAACAATTGTTTACGGACAGATTATTTCACTTATAATTCACTGTATCACAATTCCAGTGGGTCAGAAGTTTACATACACTAAGTTGACTGTGCCTTTTAAACAGCTTGGAAAATTCCAGAAAATGATGTCATGGCTTTAGAAGCTTCTGATAGGCTAATTGACATAATTTGAGTCAATTGGAGGTGTACCTGTGGATGTATTTCAAGGCCTACCTTCAAACTCCGTGCCTCTTTGCTTGACATCATGGGAAAATCAAAAGAAATCAGCCAAGACCTCAGAAAAATAATTGCAGACTTCCACAAGTCTGGTTCATCCTTGGGAGCAATTTCCAAACGCCTGAAGGTACCACGTTCATCTGTACACACAATAGTACGCAAGTATAAACACCATGGGACCACGCAGCCGTCATACCGCTCAGGAAGGAGACGCGTTCTGTCTCCTAGAGATGAACGTACTTTGGTGCGAATCAATCCCAGAACAACAGCAAAGGACCTTGTGAAGATACTGGAGGAAACAGGTACAAAAGTATCTATATCCACAGTAAAACGAGTCCTATAACGACATAACCTGAAAGGCTGCTCAGCAAGGAAGAAGCCACTGCTCCAAAACCGCCATAAAAAAGCCAGACTACGGTTTGCAACTGCACATGGGGACAAAGATCGTACTTGTCTGAGAAATGTCCTCTGGTCTGATGAAACAAAAATAGAACTGTTTGGCCATAATGGCCATCGTTAAGTTTGGAGGAAAAAGGGGAAAGCTTGCAAGCCGAAGAACACCATCCCAACCGTGAAGCACGGGGGTGGCAGCATCATGCTGTGGGGGTGCTTTGCTGCAGGAGGGACTGGTGTACTTCACAAAATAGATGGCATCATGAGGAAGGAGAATTATGTGGATATATTGAAGCAACATCTCAAGACATCAGTCAGAAGTTAAAGCTTGGTTGCAAATGGATCTTCCAAATGGACAATGACCCCAAGCATACTTCCAAAGTTGTGGCAAAATGGCTTAAGGACAACAAAGTCAAGGTATTGGAGTGGCCATCACAAAGCCCTGACCTCAATCCTATAGAAAATGTGTGGGCAGAACTGAAAAAGCGTGTGTGAGCAAGGAGGCCTACAAACCTGACTCAGTTACACCAGCTCTGTCAGGAGGAATGGGCCAAAATTCACCCAACTTATTGTGGGAAACTTGTGGAAAGCTACCCAAAACGTTTGACCCAAGTTAAACAATTTAAAGGCAATGCTATCAAATACTAATTGAGTGTATGTAAACTTCTGACCCACTGGGGATGTGATGAAATAAATAAAAGCTGAAATAAATAATTCTCTCTACTATTATTCTGACATTTCACATTCTTAAAATAAAGTGGTGATCCTAACTGACCTAAGACAGGGAATTTTTACTAGGATTAAATGTCATTAATTGTGAAAAACTGAGTTTAAATGTATTTGGCTAAGGTGTATGTTAACTTCCGACTTCAACTGTATGTGCACACACATGCACGAGCACACACACACACACTCTGGGTCCAGGCAGTCAGTCCATGATGGCGTAATACAACTGGGTGGAGGGAGAGAGGTGGGTGATGTCATTCTGAGAGAGGGAGGGGGGAGAGAGAGAGAGCAGGGGGGGATAGAGAGAGAGAGCGAGGAGGGGGGAGAGAGAGAGAGCGAGGAGGGGGGAGAGAGAGAGAGCGAGGAGGGAGGAGAGAGAGATGGAGGAGGAGGGGGGAGAGAGAGAGCAGGGAGGGGGGATAGAGAGAGAGAGCGAGGAGAGAGAGAGAGAGAGAGAGAGAGAGAGAGAGAGAGAGAGATGGAGGAGGGGTGAGAGAAGAAAAATAAATGTGATTAAAATGGAATGTTGTGTATATCTCAGACTGTTGTTAAGAATGTGGTGGGAGATATGTGTTTCCATGAACAGAATAAAAATGGACTAGAGAGAAAGAGAGAGCTCAAGGCCGTTCTCCAACAGGCTGGCAGGCAGAGAGAGGTCAACGCCGATGATCTTGCAGTCTCACCATGACGGGTTTTTAACTACCTGCCCTGGGGCTACAGATGAAAGTTCACCTTTTGGTTGAATCTAGAACCCTATCCACTAAAGGTTATAAAAGACAGGCAGCTAGACTATGAGCAACAATGCTACATAGGCCAGAAGAGAGAGAGCCAGAAGAGCTTGATTCTGGTACGAGGTTTTAAAAGCAGAACTATGAAGTATATGTACACACACACATGACATAGGCTTCCAGATCCCATCCATCAAAGCCCACAGACAACCGCTTAAGAAAGAGAGACACATGACGACTTCACTAACACAGGCGACAAAACAGACGAGTATGGGAGAAGAAGAGAAATACATGTGAAAACTGTCAACTGGTCAGCTTGAGATTTACTGGCCAATATAGAGGAAACAGAGAGAGAGAGAGAAACGGAGAGAGAAACAGAGAGAGAGAGAGAAACAGAAACAGAGAGAGAGAGAGAGAGAGAGAGAGAGAGAGAAATAGAAAGTAGAGCTGTATACCTCGACTTGAGACATGAATAGTGTCATAATCACTATGAATATGTCAGAATATTCGAACAATTCACATTCCTTTCACGCTACAAACAACTTGGCCAGTCCAAAAGTCACCAAAGTATGCTGAGCTTGTGCTTGTCATATCAGTTATGGGAACTAGGAATCTAAACGGACAACACTAGTATTGTGTTTTGAAGATGTAGACTACGTCCCAAATGGCACCCTAATACCTACATAGTGTACAACTTTTTTTTTCAAAAGTAGTGCACTATATGGGAATAGGGTGCCATTTGGGATGCAATCATATATGCTGTGGTACATTCAAGCCTCTCCACGCATTAGGTCACCAAAAGAAACCACCTTATCACTCCCTGCTGCACAGATATCAGGAATGACCTAATAGCCATCAGAGGAGAACAGAGAGAAAAACATTGAGGAGTCAGACCCAGAAATCAGCATGGGAATAGTGGGAGTTGACAGCCTGGGTGGGAGGGGAGGGGAGAGAGAGCGGGGGGGGAGAGAGATGGATGCAGAGAGGGAGAGAGAAAGAGAGAGAGAGAGGCCAACACAACCAGTGATAAGACTGAAGGCCAGATCAAGACCCTCATGTCATGTCCCAGGCAGCAGCAATATGAATGTAGTGTGATGTTGGCCAGCTGTTTCTGGGATGCCGTCTCTCTCTTCCTGTGGACAGATAGAACCACAATCACAGCTCTGTTTTCAGGGAGAGAACAAATGTTCCAATCCAAAAGTACTACGACTTTGGACCCCCTTCTCCTCAACGGAGGGCACTTTGTCCAGAGTACTTTCCTTGGCTCATGGCAATGTAATGTAATGACTGTGTTTCTGTGTTGCTGAACTTATGACCTTTTTTGTGTTTTCAGAAGGATTCTCCAGTCAAGCCGTCGGTGGTCGAGCTGGCTGGGAGGTTCAAAGGTCACGTCATACCGACGCCCACTGCACATGACGAGGTGAAGTTTCTAAATAGCATCTCATTCTAGTTCTGTGGTAAAGTCGCCATGTCTCCTCCGCCTCCCATGTTGATGGTTAACTCACTGGTTGGTCCTAATAGAGGGATAGACTAGTGTTGCATTTGGTATACCCAAACTTGCGTCACTTTCTGTATTTTTTATCAAAATGTGTCTCACGTCGTCTCACTGATTGAGAGCGGATCAGGTCCGTCTACCAGCGCAGCCGAGGTCCCCTGATAGCGTGAGAGCTCCGTGCCTGCTCCGCTTACTCGCTGCTGGCTCCAGTCTGTCCTGAAGAATCACTGCACTCACTGGGAGTCTGGTCCGCATCATGTTAACTCCTCACTCACTGGGAGTCTGGTCCGCATCATGTTGGCTCCCCACTCACTGGGAGTCTGGTCTGCATCATGTTGGCTCCCCACTCACTGGGAGTCTGGTCAGCATCATGTTATCTCCTCACTCACTGGGAGTCTGGTCTGCATCATGTTATCTCCTCACTCACTGGGAGTCTGGTCTGCATCATGTTGGCTCCTCACTCACTGGGAGTCTGGTCAGCATCATGTTGGCTCCCCACTCACTGGGAGTCTGGTCAGCATCATGTTATCTCCTCACTCACTGGGAGTCTGGTCTGCATCATGTTATCTCCTCACTCACTGGGAGTCTGGTCTGCATCATGTTGGCTCCTCACTCACTGGGAGTCTGGTCAGCATCATGTTGGCTCCCCACTCACTGGGAGTCTGGTCCGCATCATGTTGGCTCCTCACTCACTGGGAGTCTGGTCTGCATCATGTTGGCTCCTCACTCACTGGGAGTCTGGTCCGCATCATGTTGGCTCCCCACTCACTGGGAGTCTGGTCCGCATCATGTTGGCTCCCCACTCACTGGGAGTCTGGTCCGCATCATGTTGGCTCCTCACTCACTGGGAGTCTGGTCCGCATCATGTTATCTCCCCACTCACTGGGAGTCTGGTCCGCATCATGTTGGCTCCCCACTCACTGGGAGTCTGGTCTGCATCATGTTATCTCCCCACTCACTGGGAGTCTGGTCCGCATCATGTTATCTCCCCACTCACTGGGAGTCTGGTCTGCATCATGTTGGCTCCCCACTCACTGGGAGTCTGGTCCGCATCATGTTGGCTCCTCACTCACTGGGAGTCTGGTCCGCATCATGTTATCTCCCCACTCACTGGGAGTCTGGTCCGCATCATGTTGGCTCCCCACTCACTGGGAGTCTGGTCCGCATCATGTTATCTCCCCACTCACTGGGAGTCTGGTCCGCATCATGTTATCTCCCCACTCACTGGGAGTCTGGTCCGCATCATGTTATCTCCCCACTCACTGGGAGTCTGGTCCGCATCATGTTATCTCCCCACTCACTGGGAGTCTGGTCCGCATCATGTTATCTCCCCACTCACTGGGAGTCTGGTCCGCATCATGTTATCTCCCCACTCACTGGGAGTCTGGTCCGCATCATGTTATCTCCCCACTCACTGGGAGTCTGGTCCGCATCATGTTGGCTCCCCACTCACTGGGAGTCTGGTCCGCATCATGTTGGCTCCTCACTCACTGGGAGTCTGGTCCGCATCATGTTATCTCCCCACTCACTGGGAGTCTGGTCTGCATCATGTTGGCTCCCCACTCACTGGGAGTCTGGTCCGCATCATGTTGGCTCCTCACTCACTGGGAGTCTGGTCCGCATCATGTTATCTCCCCACTCACTGGGAGTCTGGTCCGCATCATGTTGGCTCCCCACTCACTGGGAGTCTGGTCCGCATCATGTTATCTCCCCACTCACTGGGAGTCTGGTCCGCATCATGTTATCTCCCCCACTCACTGGGAGTCTGGTCCGCATCATGTTATCTCCCCACTCACTGGGAGTCTGGTCCGCATCATGTTATCTCCCCACTCACTGGGAGTCTGGTCCGCATCATGTTATCTCCCCACTCACTGGGAGTCTGGTCCGCATCATGTTATCTCCCCACTCACTGGGAGTCTGGTCCGCATCATGTTATCTCCCCACTCACTGGGAGTCTGGTCCGCATCATGTTATCTCCCCACTCACTGGGAGTCTGGTCCGCATCATGTTGGCTCCCCACTCACTGGGAGTCTGGTCCGCATCATGTTGGCTCCTCACTCACTGGGGAGTCTGGTCCGCATCATGTTATCTCCCCACTCACTGGGAGTCTGGTCCGCATCATGTTATCTCCCCACTCACTGGGAGTCTGGTCCGCATCATGTTATCTCCCCACTCACTGGGAGTCTGGTCCGCATCATGTTATCTCCCCACTCACTGGGAGTCTGGTCCGCATCATGTTATCTCCCCACTCACTGGGAGTCTGGTCCGCATCATGTTATCTCCTCACTCACTGGGAGTCTGGTCCGCATCATGTTGGCTCCCCACTCACTGGGAGTCTGGTCCGCATCATGTTGGCTCCCCACTCACTGGGAGTCTGGTCCGCATCATGTTGGCTCCCCACTCACTGGGAGTCTGGTCCGCATCATGTTAGCTCCCCACTCACTGGGAGTCTGGTCCGCATCATGTTGGCTCCCCACTCACTGGGAGTCTGGTCCGCATCATGTTAGCTCCTCACTCACTGGGAGTCTGGTCCGCATCATGTTGGCTCCCCACTCACTGGGAGTCTGGTCCGCATCATGTTGGCTCCTCATGTTGGCTCCCCACTCATGCTGCACAGAAGTTAACACACTTGAATAGTGCAACACGGCATGTAGAAATGTTGCAACTGTTAATTTCTGTACGCTAGAACACTTTACAATGCAAGAACAAAAGATAGTGGTAGCTTCCAGCTTTGTAGGCTAACTTTCCTTGCCAGCTTACGGCTTAAGCTAACATCAGTTCACCACCCTAGTACTTTGTATGTGATAATATGCAAACCATAACGCAAAGTATGCTGATTTCAAAGCTGCTGATTGTCACCAAAAACGATACAGTCATTGCCAAAAACGTTATTAATTCACAACCACCGAATTGCCTCAGTCACATCTCTCTTTAAGAGACAGCGTACACTTTTATAAAAAAAAGTTGTTGATCAGTACAGTAAATTAAGTCCCAAATGGAAAGGAAACAGATTTGTTTTTCATCTGTAGCCCCATGAAATCAGCCCACACAAGCTCAATAACTCAATGCATGCACAGACTCCTATTGAATATGCATCCACCTGTATTGTGAATAAGCCTAGGCTACATGTTGATTTACCCAGTTTATCAGTAGACTAGTGATTTACCATTCAAATAAATTATTACCATAATGTTGTGTAGTTAGATTGGTCAGATTGATTGTATAATTGATTAATTAATGCTTACATGGCTGTCTCTGAAGAATTGTCATCAAACATTTCAAATGTAATGATATTGAACTCAAAAGATTTGTCTGGATCAAGTGCCATTCTATGACTTTGGCTAATGCACCTTCTCTTTTTCCTGTGGTATTGTTTTAGTATGGAGTATTGTGATGATGGTATGGAGTATTGTGATGATGGTATGGAGTATTGTGATGATGGTATGGAGTATTGTGATGATGGTATGGAGTATTGTGATGATGGTATGGAGTATTGTGATGATGGTATGGAGTATTGTGATGATGGTATGGAGTATTGTGATGATGGTATGGAGTATTGTGATGGTATGGAGTATTGTGATGGTATGGAGTATTGTGATACTAATCCTGGTATCGTGACAACACTAGTATAGAAGTTACCAATGCCTGAATGCCTGTATTTATATCTGAATACCTGTATCTGAATGCCTGTATTTATATCGGAATACCTGAAGTTGTATCTGAATACCTGAAGTTGTATCTGAATACCTGAAGTTGTATCTGAATACCTGTAGTTGTATCTGAATACCTGAAGTTGTATCTGAATACCTGTATTTGTATGTGATGAACTATTCTCTCATTGTGTTGCAGAGGAAGCCTGTCAGACGGAGACCTCCTCCGTGCTCCCTGCAGCTTCACAACATGAAACATGACCATGGGGAACTGGAGGTAGAAGTCATTACGTTTCTGTTTTAGAAAATGCTGATTTGGCTACGAGGAAATTCCCCTCTTAGTAAATGTCCAGTCTTTTAAACCAAGGCCGGAAATGACCTTTAAAATGTCAAGCGCGCCTGATTGATGTTTTGGTCTGTTAGTTGTCCTCTTTCTGGGGGATTGCGTTCAAGTGGTCTGTCTCAGTCACTATCTTGGTCTTAGAGTGACAACCGTCTCTGTTAACTCTTTGGTGTCTGTCGTGTCCATAGAAACCCAGCATCGTCTCTCCACAACCCCCCAAAGTCAAGCTGAAGACTTCCAAGAGCTCCCCCCTCATCGAGAAGCTGCAGGTCAGTGTATCCCTGTCTGTGTGTTGCTGTCCAAGTCTTGGCCTAGCTGCTCTCAGATCTGACAATGATATAGTTTGAGAAGTTGACTGAAAGATCTGGTGCCAGGCAAGGGCAGAAAGCTTTTGTTTGCACTTTCAAATCACTCCTACAGAATTGTTTTTCAATGTGCCTCAAAACAAAGTGAAACCTTTTAGTAGATGTTGTAGCAGGAAACAACCTCTGTCTGACACAGAGGCCAGTAGAAGTTATGTAGAGATCTCTGTCTGACACAGAGGCCAGTAGAGGTGCTGTAGAGATCTCTGTCTGACACAGAGGCCAGTAGAATTGCTTGATAAACATAAAAACCCACAGAAGAAAAATAATTTTCTGTGTCCCTCATTTCTGCTTAATTTGTATAAAACGGATACTGTTTATTTCCCTGTAGAAAGCAAGAATAATACCATCTTAATAGATGGGTTGGTTGTTTCGCAACAAAACCGAAGCGTGTGCAAATATGGGGCAAAACAGACAGGGTTGGCTTAGATTTTTTGACAACATGTAAAACTATATTTTGTCTCAGTGCTTGTTGAAAACAAATACATTTGTAAAATGAACACTTGTTTTTTCTCAAATACTGTACATTGTTACAGTTGTTGGGTTAGCTAATTTTGGCCATATTAGCATAGACATGACATCAGTCAAAACACCTCAAAGACATGGTATCAAGAAACAAATTAAAACTAGCTGAAACGAGCCACCGTTGTCAGCCAACCTGTCTATATTGTTGTAGTGTAACCAAGGCAACAGCAAGCTTAGATACCAGCATACAGCTGTACTGTCACGTTAGTAGGCTGGCAGTGTTTTGCTGTGGCTTTTATTTCTGACACCAATCCGCCACCTAGTGGTATGTAGATGTCAGTTAATGAATATCCCCGTCCGTGTGAGTGGTGGGGGAAGGGCCCAATCCCTGAACACTCTCCAATCGGCTGACATTGATGAGCTAATGAGCTCAAGGACAGAGAGAGAGTGAGAGTGAGAGAGAGAGAGAGAGAGAGACTGAGACAGAGAGAGACAGAGAGGCCATTCTCTGACAGGCTGGCAGGCAGCTTTACATCACATCACTGTAGTCTCTCTGACTCCCTCGGCTCGGCTCGGCTCGGACAGAAGCCATGGGACAGAATGGTTGTCGCTTCTCTCTCTTCTTCTTCTCCCCCGTCCAGGTAGGAAAGAACAGAATCCCTCCTCCATCACTAGGATGTTAGAGGGAGGTTGTGTTCTGTAGGGTGGCTCAGTGCTGGTCCGTAGGTAGTCAGGACTGGGTCGTAGTTGTGTTGCGTCAGGTGTGTACTGTGTTGAATAGAGGAGGGCACTTCAGGATACTGAAGCAGGTCAAGGACAGTAATCTCTCTCTCTCTCTCTCTCTCTCTCTCTCTGTCTCGCTCTCTGTCCTGTTCTATGACGCAGGTACAAATCTGCTTGGTGCCTACACAGCTTTTCTGGGGGAATAGGAGGAGTGGGTCAGTGTCTTTGTGAATAGGAGTGGGTCAGTGTCTTTGTGAATAGGAGTAGGTCAGTGTCTTTGTGAATAGGAGTGGGTCAGTGTCTTTGTGAATAGGAGGAGTGGGTCAGTGTCTTTGTGAATAGGAGGAGTGGGTCAGTGTCTTTGTGAATAGGAGGAGTGGGTCAGTGTCTTTGTGAATAGGAGGAGTGGGTCAGTGTCTTTGTGAATAGGAGGAGTGGGTCAGTGTCTTTGTGAATAGGAGGAGTGGGTCAGTGTCTTTGTGAATAGGAGTGGGTCAGTGTCTTTGTGAATAGGAGGAGTGGGTCAGTGTCTTTGTGAATAGGAGGAGTGGGTCAGTGTCTTTGTGGATAGAGGAGTGGGTCAGTGTCTTTGTGAATAGGAGGAGTGGGTCAGTGTCTTTGTGAATAGGAGGAGTGGGTCAGTGTCTTTGTGAATAGGAGGAGTGGGTCAGTGTCTTTGTGAATAGGAGGAGTGGGTCAGTGTCCTTGTGAATAGGAGGAGTGGGTCAGTGTCTTTGTGAATAGGAGGAGTGGGTCAGTGTCTTTGTGAATAGGAGGAGTGGGTCAGTGTCTTTGTGAATAGGAGGAGTGGGTCAGTGTCCTTGTGAATAGAGGAGTGGGTCAATGTCTTTGTGAATAGGAGGAGTGGGTCAGTGTCTTTGTGAATAGGAGGAGTGGGTCAGTGTCCTTGTGAATAGGAGGAGTGGGTCAGTGTCTTTGTGAATAGGAGGAGTGGGTCAGTGTCTTTGTGAATAGGAGGAGTGGGTCAGTGTCTTTGTGAATAGGAGGAGTGGGTCAGTGTCTTTGTGAATAGGAGGAGTGGGTCAGTGTCTTTGTGAATAGGAGGAGTGGGTCAGTGTTTTTATGAATAGAGGAGTGGGTCAGTGTCTTTTGTGAATAGGAGGAGTGGGTCAGTGTCTTTGTGAATAGGAGGAGTGGGTCAGTGTCCTTGTGAATAGGAGGAGTGGGTCAGTGTCTTTGTGAATAGAGGAGTGGGTCAGTGTCTTTGTGAATAGAGGAGTGGGTCAGTGTCTTTGTGAATAGGAGGAGTGGGTCAGTGTCTTTGTGAATAGGAGGAGTGGGTCAGTGTCTTTGTGAATAGGAGGAGTGGGTCAGTGTCTTTGTGAATAGAGGAGTGGGTCAGTGTCTTTGTGAATAGGAGGAGTGGGTCAGTGTCTTTGTGAATAGAGGAGTGGGTCAGTGTCTTTGTGAATAGAGGAGTGGGTCAGTGTCTTTGTGAATAGGAGGAGTGGGTCAGTTTCTTTGTGAATAGGAGGAGTGGGTCAGTGTCTTTGTGAATAGAGGAGTGGGTCAGTGTCTTTGTGAATAGGAATAGGTCAGTGTCTTTGTGAATAGAGGAGTGGGTCAGTGTCTTTGTGAATAGGAGGAGTGGGTCAGTGTCTTTGTGAATAGGAGGAATGGGTCAGTGTCTTTGTGAATAGAGGAGTGGGTCAGTGTCTTTGTGAATAGGAGGAGTGGGTCAGTGTCTTTGTGAATAGGAGGAGTGGGTCAGTGTCTTTGTGAATAGGAGGAGTGGGTCAGTGTCTTTGTGAATAGGAGGAGTGGGTCAGTGTCTTTGTGAATAGGAGGAGTGGGTCATTGAGCTATTTACAGATTTTGGTTTGTCTATTTTGTCGCCTGTGTTAGTGAAGTCGTCATGTGTCTCTCTTTCTTAAGCAGTTGTCTGTGGGCTTTGATGGATGGGATCTGGAAGCCTATGTCATGTGTGTACAGTTGAAGTCGGAAGTTTACGTACACTTAGGTTGGAGTCATTAAAACTCGTTTTTCAACCACTCCACAAATTTCTTGTTAACAAAGTATAGTTTTGGCAAGTCGGTTAGGACATCTACTTTGTGCATGACACAAGTCATTTTTCCAACAATTGTTTACAGACACATTATTTCACTTATAATTCACTGTATCACAATTCCAGTGGGTCAGAAGTTTACATACACTAAGTTGACTGTGCCTTTAAACAGCTTGGAAGATTCCAGAAAATGATGTCATGGCTTTAGAAGCTTCTGATAGGCTAATTGACATCATTTGAGTCAATTGGAGGTGTACCTGTGGATGTATTTCAAAGGCCTACCTTCAAACTCAAATATTGTAGACCTCCACAAGACTGGTTAATCCTTGGAAGCAATTTCCAAATGCCTGAAGGTACCACGTTCATCTGTACAAACAATAGTACGCAAGTATAAACACCATGGGATCACGCAGCCGTCATACTGCTCAGGAAGGAGACGCGTTCTGTCTCCTAGAGATGAACGTACTTTGGTGCGAAAAGTGCAAATCAATCCCAGAACAACAGCAAAGGACCTTGTGAAGATGCTGGAGGAAACAGGTACAAAAGTATCTATATCCACAGTAAAACAAGTCCTATATCGACATAACCTGAAAGGCCGCTCAGCAAGGAAGAAGCCACTGCTCCAAAACCGCCATAAAAAAAACCAGACTACGGTTTGCAACTGCACATGGGGACAAAGATCGTACTTTTTGGAGAAATGTCTTCTGGTCTGATGAAAGAAAAACAGAACTGTTTGGCCATAATGACCATCGTTATGTTTGGAGGAAAAAGGGGAAGCCTTGCAAGCTGAAGAACACCATCCCAACCGTGAAGCACGGGGGTGGCAGCACCATGCTGTGGGGGTGCTTTGCTGCAGGAGGGACTGGTGCACTTCACAAAATCGATGGCATCATGAGGAAGGAAAATTATGTGGATATATTGAAGCAACATCTCAAGACATCAGTCAGGAAGTTAAAGCTTGGTCGCAAATGGGTCTTCCAAATGGACAATGACCCCAAGCATACTTCCAAAGTTGTGGCAAAATGGCTTAAGGACAACAAAGTCAAGGTATTGGAGTGGCCATCACAAAGCCCTGACGTCAATCCTATAGAAAATTGTGGGCAGAACTGAAAAAGCATTTGTGCGAGCAAGGAGGCCTACAAACCTGACTCAGTTACACCAGCTCTGTCAGGAGGAATGGGCCAAAATTCACCCAACTTATTGTGGGAAGCTTGTGGAAGGCTACCAAAAACGTTTGACCCAAGTTAAACAATTTAAAGGCAATGTTACCAAATACTAATTGAGTGTATGTAAACTTCTGACCCACTGGGAATGTGATGAAATAAATAAAAGCTGAAATAAATCATTCTCTCTACTATTATTCTGACATTTCACATTCTTAAAATAGAGTGGTGATCCTAACTGACCTAAGACAGGGAATTTTTACTAGAATGAAATGTCAGGAATTGTGACAAACTGAGTTTAAATGTATTTGGCTAAGGTGTATGTAAATCTCCGACTTCAACTGTACATGTACCTCATAGTTCTGCTTTTAAAACTTCGTACCAGAATCAAGCTCTTCTGTCTCTCTCTCTTCTGGCCTATGTAGCATTGTTGCTCATAGTCTAGCTGCCTGTCTTTTATAACCTTTAGTGGATAAGGTTCTAGATTCAACCAAAAGGTGAACTTTCATCTGTAGCCCCTGGGCAGGTAGTTAAAAACCCGTCATGGTGAGACTGCAAGATCATCGGCGCTGACCTCTCTCTCTTTCTCTAACCTATCCTATCTCCCCTCCCTCTCTCTCTCTCTCTTTCTCTCTCTCTCCAACTCCAGGCAAACCTAGCCCTGTCGCCCACCTCTCTGCTGCCCTCGCCCAAGAGTCCCGAGGTGAAGCTGGCGCCGACGCCCATCTCCCCCACAACCCCTTGCTTCTCTCCCACAAGCCCTTGCAGCCCCCTCAGCCCCATCCTGAGGCCCCAACTGTCCAGTGAGGAGGAGGAGCCGGTATGCTTCGAGAGGCCGGCGGAGGGCCCCCCACTATCCAGCTTCAACAAGGTAGGGATTCTAGTGATGAACATTGTGTATTATACACTGAGTGTACAAAACATTAAGAACACCTTCCTAATAGACTCCCGAGTGGTGCAGTGGTCTAAGGCACTGCATCGCAGTGCTAGCTGTGCCACTAGAGATCCTGGTTCGAGTCCAGGCTCTGTCGCAGCCGGCCGCAACCGGGAGACCCATGGGCGGCGCACAATTGGTCCAGCGTCGGCCAAGGTAGGGGATATTGTCCCTATACGATATATCACAGATCTGACGAGAGGCCGGCAGACGGCACCAATAAGTCTGTCTGGAGATAAGTTTTTGCATAGAATAGGTGCATAGAATTACATATAGATTTATAGGATCTTGGTGGCTAGGTGTACTGAACCTATCATACATGTAGGTTCAGGGTAGGTTTCTTAGAGGGCAGGCAGGTAGCCTGTCTGTTAGAGCGTTGGGCCTTTAACCGAAAGGTCGCTGGTTTGAATGCCCGAGCCGACATAGTGAGAAATCTGTTGATGTGCCCTTGAGCAAGGCTCTTAATACTAATTTGATCCAGAGGCTCCGTACTGCTATGGCTGACCCTGTAAAACAACACATTACACTGGACCTATCATACTACTATGGCTGACCCTGTAAAACAACACATTACACTGCACCTATCATACTACTATGGCTGACCCTGTAAAACAACACATTACACTGCACCTATCATACTACTATGGCTGACCCTGTAAAACAACACATTACACTGCACCTATCATACTACTATGGCTGACCCTGTAAAACAACACATTACACTGGACCTATCATACTACTATGGCTGACCCTGTAAAACAACACATTACACTGCACCTATCATACTACTATGGCTGACCCTGTAAAACAACACATTACACTGGACCTATCATACTACTATGGCTGACCCTGTAAAACAACACATTACACTGCACCTATCATACTACTATGGCTGACCCTGTAAAACAACACATTACACTGGACCTATCATACTACTATGACTGACCCTGTAAAACAACACATTACACTGCACCTATCATACTACTATGGCTGACCCTGTAAAACAACACATTACACTGGACCTATCATACTACTATGGCTGACCCTGTAAAACAACACATTACACTGCACCTATCATACTACTATGGCTGACCCTGTAAAACAACACATTACACTGCACCTATCATACTACTATGGCTGACCCTGTAAAACAACACATTACACTGCACCTATCATACTACTATGGCTGACCCTGTAAAACAACACATTACACTGGACCTATCATACTACTATGGCTGACCCTGTAAAACAACACATTACACTGCACCTATCATACTACTATGGCTGACCCTGTAAAACAACACATTACACTGGACCTATCATACTACTATGGCTGACCCTGTAAAACAACACATTACACTGCACCTATCATACTACTATGGCTGACCCTGTAAAACAACACATTACACTGGACCTATCATACTACTATGGCTGACCCTGTAAAACAACACATTACACTGCACCTATCATACTACTATGGCTGACTCTGTAAAACAACACATTACACTGGACCTATCATACTACTATGGCTGACCCTGTAAAACAACACATTACACTGGACCTATCATACTACTATGACTGACCCTGTAAAACAACACATTACACTGCACCTATCATACTACTATGGCTGACCCTGTAAAACAACACATTACACTGGACCTATCATACTACTATGGCTGACCCTGTAAAACAACACATTACACTGGACCTATCATACTACTATGGCTGACCCTGTAAAACAACACATTACACTGGACCTATCATACTACTATGACTGACCCTGTAAAACAACACATTACACTGCACCTATCATACTACTATGGCTGACCCTGTAAAACAACACATTACACTGCACCTATCATACTACTATGGCTGACCCTGTAAAACAACACATTACACTGGACCTATCGTACTACTATGGCTGACCCTGTAAAACAACACATTACACTGCACCTATCATACTACTATGGCTGACCCTGTAAAACAACACATTACACTGCACCTATCATACTACTATGGCTGACCCTGTAAAACAACACATTACACTGGACCTATCATACTACTATGGCTGACCCTGTAAAACAACACATTACACTGGACCTATCATACTACTATGACTGACCCTGTAAAACAACACATTACACTGGACCTATCATACTACTATGGCTGACACAGTAAAACAACACATTACACTGCACCTATCATACTACTATGGCTGACCCTGTAAAACAACACATTACACTGGACCTATCATACTACTATGGCTGACCCTGTAAAACAACACATTACACTGGACCTATCATACTACTATGGCTGACCCTGTAAAACAACACATTACACTGCACCTATCATACTACTATGGCTGACCCTGTAGAACAACACATTACACTGCACCTATCATACTACTATGGCTGACCCTGTAAAACAACACATTACACTGGACCTATCATACTACTATGACTGACCCTGTAAAACAACACATTACACTGGACCTATCATACTACTATGGCTGACCCTGTAAAACAACACATTACACTGGACCTATCATACTACTATGGCTGACCCTGTAAAACAACACATTACACTGCACCTATCATACTACTGTTACTGACCCTGTAAAACAACACATTACACTGCACCTATCATACTACTATGGCTGACCCTGTAAAACAACACATTACACTGGACCTATCATACTACTATGGCTGACCCTGTAAAACAACACATTACACTGCACCT
Source organism: Coregonus clupeaformis (assembly GCF_020615455.1). Taxonomy (NCBI): domain Eukaryota; kingdom Metazoa; phylum Chordata; class Actinopteri; order Salmoniformes; family Salmonidae; genus Coregonus; species Coregonus clupeaformis. The sequence continues at coordinate 42,967,370 of NC_059196.1, forward strand.
ATCATACTACTATGGCTGACCCTGTAAAACAACACATTACACTGCACCTATCATACTACTATGGCTGACCCTGTAAAACAACACATTACACTGGACCTATCATACTACTATGGCTGACCCTGTAAAACAACACATTACACTGCACCTATCATACTACTATGGCTGACCCTGTAAAACAACACATTACACTGCACCTATCATACTACTATGGCTGACCCTGTAAAACAACACATTACACTGCACCTATCATACTACTATGGCTGACCCTGTAAAACAACACATTACACTGCACCTATCATACTACTATGGCTGACCCTGTAAAACAACACATTACACTGCACCTATCATACTACTATGGCTGACCCTGTAAAACAACACATTACACTGGACCTATCATACTACTATGGCTGACCCTGTAAAACAACACATTACACTGGACCTATCATACTACTATGACTGACCCTGTAAAACAACACATTACACTGGACCTATCATACTACTATGGCTGACACAGTAAAACAACACATTACACTGACCTATCATACTACTATGGCTGACCCTGTAAAACAACACATTACACTGCACCTATCATACTACTATGGCTGACCCTGTAAAACAACACATTACACTGGACCTATCATACTACTATGGCTGACCCTGTAAAACAACACATTACACTGGACCTATCATACTACTATGGCTGACCCTGTAAAACAACACATTACACTGCACCTATCATACTACTATGGCTGACCCTGTAAAACAACACATTACACTGCACCTATCATACTACTATGGCTGACCCTGTAGAACAACACATTACACTGCACCTATCATACTACTATGGCTGACCCTGTAAAACAACACATTACACTGGACCTATCATACTACTATGACTGACCCTGTAAAACAACACATTACACTGGACCTATCATACTACTATGGCTGACCCTGTAAAACAACACATTACACTGGACCTATCATACTACTATGGCTGACCCTGTAAAACAACACATTACACTGCACCTATCATACTACTATGGCTGACCCTGTAAAACAACACATTACACTGCACCTATCATACTACTATGGCTGACCCTGTAAAACAACACATTACACTGCACCTATCATACTACTATGGCTGACCCTGTAAAACAACACATTACACTGCACCTATCATACTACTATGGCTGACCCTGTAAAACAACACATTACACTGCACCTATCATACTACTATGACTGACCCTGTAAAACAACACATTACACTGCACCTATTATACTACTGTTACTGACCCTGTAAAACAGCACATTACACTGGACCTATCATACTACTATGACTGACCCTGTAAAACAACACATTACACTGGACCTATCACACTACTGTTACTGACCCTGTAAAACAACACATTACACTGCACCTATCATACTACTATGACTGACCCTGTAAAACAACACATTACACTGCACCTATCATACTACTATGGCTGACCCTGTAAAACAACACATTACACTGGACCTATCATACTACTATGGCTGACCCTGTAAAACAACACATTACACTGGACCTATCATACTACTATGGCTGACCCTGTAAAACAACACATTACACTGCACCTATCATACTACTATGGCTGACCCTGTAAAACAACACATTACACTGCACCTATCATACTACTATGGCTGACCCTGTAAAACAACACATTACACTGGACCTATCATACTACTATGGCTGACCCTGTAAAACAACACATTACACTGCACCTATCATACTACTATGGCTGACCCTGTAAAACAACACATTACACTGGACCTATCATACTACTATGGCTGACCCTGTAAAACAACACATTACACTGCACCTATCATACTACTATGGCTGACCCTGTAAAACAACACATTACACTGGACCTATCATACTACTATGACTGACCCTGTAAAACAACACATTACACTGGACCTATCATACTACTATGGCTGACCCTGTAAAACAACACATTACACTGCACCTATCATACTACTATGGCTGACCCTGTAAAACAACACATTACACTGCACCTATCATACTACTATGGCTGACTCTGTAAAACAACACATATCCGGTGTATATTGTAGCCTACAGCAGTAGATTTATATTGTAGCCTACAGCAGTAGATTTATATTGGAACCTACAGCAGTATATTTATATTGAAGCCTACAGCAGTATATTTATATTGTAGCCTACAGCAGTATATTTATATTGGAACCTACAGCAGTATATTTATATTGAAGCCTACAGCAGTATATTTATATTGTAGCCTACAGCAGTATATTTATATTGTAGCCTACAGCAGTAGATTTATATTGTAATCTACAGCAGTATATTTATATTGAAGCCTACAGCAGTATATTTATATTGTAGCCTACAGCAGTATATTTATATTGTAGCCTACAGCAGTAGATTTATATTGTAGCCTACAGCAGTATATTTATATTGTAATCTACAGCAGTATATTTATATTGTAGCCTACAGCAGTAGATTTCTATTGTAGCCTACAGCAGTATATTTCTATTGTAGCCTACAGCAGTAGATTTATATTGTAGCCTACAGCAGTAGATTTCTATTGTAGCCTACAGCAGTATATGTATATTGTAACCTACAGCAGTAGATTTATATTGTAGCCTACAGCAGTAGATTTATATTGTAACCTACAGCAGTATATTTATATTGTAACCTACAGCAGTAGATGTATATTGTAACCTACAGCAGTAGATTTATATTGTAGCCTACAGCAGTAGATTTATATTGTAGCCTACAGCAGTAGATTTATATTGTAACCTACAGCAGTATATTTATATTGTAACCTACAGCCGTATATTTATATTGTAACCTACAGCAGTCGATTTATATTGTATTCTACAGCAGTAGATTTATATTGTAGCCTACAGCAGTAGATTTATATTGTAGCCTACAGCAGTAGATTTATATTGTAACCTACAGCAGTATATTTATATTGTAACCTACAGCAGTAGATTCATATTGTAGCCTACAGCAGTAGATTTATATTGTAACCTACAGCAGTAGATTTATATTGTAGCCTACAGCAGTAGATTTATATTGTAACCTACAGCAGTAGATTTATATTGTAGCCTACAGCAGTAGATTTATATTGTAACCTACAGCAGTAGATTTATATTGTAACCTACAGCAGTAGATGTATATTGTAACCTACAGCAGTAGATTTATATTGTAGCCTACAGCAGTAGATTTATATTGTAACCTACAGCAGTAGATTTATATTGTAACCTACAGCAGTAGATTTATATTGTAACCTACAGCAGTAGATTTATATTGTAATCTACAGCAGTAGATTTATATTGTAGCCTACAGCAGTAGATTTATATTGTAACCTACAGCAGTAGATTTATATTGTAGCCTACAGCAGTAGATTTATATTGTAGCCTACAGCAGTATATTTATATTGTAGCCTACAGCAGTAGATTTATATTGTAACCTACAGCAGTAAATTTATATTGTAGCCTACAGCAGTAGATTTATATTGTAACCTACAGCAGTAGATTTATATTGTAGCCTACAGCAGTAGATTTATATTGTAGCCTACAGCAGTAGATTTATATTGTAGCCTACAGCAGTAGATTTATATTGTAACCTACAGCAGTAGATTTATATTTTAGCCTACAGCAGTAGATTTATATTGTAACCTACAGCAGTAGATTTATATTGTAGCCTACAGCAGTAGATTTCTATTGTAGCCTACAGCAGTAGATGTATATATTGTAACCTACAGCAGTAGATTTATATTGTAGCCTACAGCAGTATATTTATATTGTAGCCTACAGCAGTAGATTTATATTGTAACCTACAGCAGTAGATTTATATTGTAACCTACAGCAGTAGATTTATATTGTAGCCTACAGCAGTAGATTTATATTGTAACCTACAGCAGTAGATTTATATTGTAGCCTACAGCAGTAGATTTATATTGTAACCTACAGCAGTAGATTTATATTGTAGCCTACAGCAGTAGATTTATATTGTAACCTACAGCAGTAGATGTATATTGTAACCTACAGCAGTAGATTTATATTGTAGCCTACAGCAGTATATTTATATTGTAACCTACAGCAGTAGATTTATATTGTAACCTACAGCAGTAGATTTATATTGTAGCCTACAGCAGTAGATTTATATTGTAACCTACAGCAGTAGATTTATATTGTAGCCTACAGCAGTAGATTTATATTGTAGCCTACAGCAGTAGATTTATATTGTAACCTACAGCAGTATATTTATATTGTAACCTACAGAAGTAGATTTATATTGTAACCTACAGCAGTATATTTATATTGTAACCTACAGAAGTAGATTTATATTGTAACCTACAGAAGTAGATTTATATTGTAACCTACAGCAGTAGATTTATATTGTAGCCTACAGCAGTATATTTATATTGTAGCCTACAGCAGTATATTTATATTGTAACCTACAGCAGTAGATTTATATTGTAGCCTACAGCAGTAGATTTATATTGTAACCTACAGCAGTAGATTTATATTGTAACCTACAGCAGTAGATTTATATTGTAGCCTACAGCAGTATATTTATATTGTAGCCTACAGCAGTAGATTTATATTGTAACCTACAGCAGTATATTTATATTGAAGCCTACAGCAGTAGATTTATATTGTAACCTACAGCAGTATATTTATATTGTAACCTACAGCAGTAGATTGATATTGTAGCCTACAGCAGTAGATTTATATTGTAGCCTACAGCAGTATATTTATATTGTAGCTGTATTGTAACCTACAGCAGTAGATTGATATTGTAGCTGTATTGTAACCTACAGCAGTAGATTGATATTGTAGCTGTATTGTAACCTACAGCAGTAGATTGATATTGTAGCTGTATTGTAACCTACAGCAGTAGATTTATATTGTAGCTGTATTGTAACCTACAGCAGTAGATTGATATTGTAGCTGTATTGTAACCTACAGCAGTAGATTGATATTGTAGCTGTATTGTAAACTACAGCAGTAGATTGATGTTGTAGCTGTATTGTAACCTACAGCAGTAGATTGATGTTGTAGCTGTATTGTAACCTACAGCAGTAGATTGATATTGTAGCTGTATTGTAACCTACAGCAGTAGATTGATATTGTAGCTGTATTGTAACCTACAGCAGTAGATTGATATTGTAGCTGTATTGTAACCTACAGCAGTAGATTGATATTGTAGCTGTATTGTAACCTACAGCAGTAGATTGATATTGTAGCTGTATTGTAACCTACAGCAGTAGATTGATATTGTAGCTGTATTGTAACCTACAGCAGTAGATTGATATTGTAGCTGTATTGAACGTCATCATTTGGAGTTAGCTTGAACACCCTTTCTGTGCTGGGATGCTGCCTGTGACGTAACACTAACACAAGCATGGTAGTCCTACTTCAGTCAGTGGAAACCCTGTGGTCTTGATCTCTCACGCCTTCTCCTGTGGTATTGATCTCTCACGCCTTCTCCTGTGGTATTGATCTCTCACGCCTTCTCCTGTGGTATTGATCTCTCACGCCTTCTCCTGTGACATCACTCCAGGCCACATGTCCCCTCCCCCTGGTGACACATGTCCCTAGCAGTGTGTCCTGTAGTCCTTAAATAGGCCCTCTGTCACATAGAAAATCATCTATAGAATGGGCCTCCCTATTCAAGTCAAATGTACCAGTCAAATTGCCAGGGTTAGAGGCGGTAAGCCCCTTCTATAGATTCTATTTCTATGCTCTGTAAGCCCAGGAATAGGCCTCCTGCAGTGCCTCAGCGCAGAGACCAGGGGGATTGGAGGTGTAATCCACTTAGCCTACTTCTCCCCTTCTCCTCCTCCTCCTCCTCCTCCATTCCTTCTCCCGCCCCCTCTTCCTCCTCCATTCCTTCTCCCTCCCCCTCTTCCTCCTCCATTCCTTCTCCCGCCCCTCTTCTCCTATCCTCCTCCACCTCCTCCATTCCTTCTCCCTCCCCCTCTTCCTCCTCCATTCCTTCTCCCGCCCCCTCTTCCTCCTCCATTCCTTTTCCCTCCTCCTCCACCTCCTCCATTCCTTCTCCCTCCCCCTCTTCCTCCTCCATTCCTTCTCCTTCCTCCTCCTCTTCCATTCCTTTTCCCTCCTCCTCCTCATCCTCCTCCATTTGTTTATTTTATTTGTTTAGGGGGTAGATCAGCTTTAGTATTGCAGATAGATTGTGGCTTCCATCAATGTAATTGTCTGCATCATTTTCAATCCCCCTTACATTTATTTAGCAAATATATATATATATATATATATATATACAGCTCTGGAAAAAATTAAGACCACTGCAAAAATATACGTTTCTCTGGTTTTACTATTTATAGGTATGTGTTTGGGTGAAATTTTAAAAATTGTTTTATTCTATAAACTACTGACAACATTTCTCCCAAATTCCAAATAAAAATGTGTTGTCAGACCTTGAATAATGCAAATAAAATGTTTTTTTAAACAACACAATACTAATGTTTTAACTTAGGAAGAGTTCAGAAATCAATATTTAGTGGAATAACCTTGATTTTCAATCACAGCTTTCATGCGTCTTGGCAGGCTCTCCACCAGTCTTTCACATTGATGTTGGGTGACTTTATGCCACTCCTGGCGCAAGAATTCAAGCAGCTCGGCTTTGTTTGATGGCTTGTGACCATCTATCTTCCTCTTGATCACATTCCATAAGTTTTCAATGGGGTTCAGGTCTGGAGATTGGGCTGGTAATGACAGGGTCTTGATCTGGTGGTCCTCCATCCACACCTTGATTGACCTGGCTGTGTGGCATGGCACATTGTTCTGCTGGAAAAAACAATCCTCAGAGTTGGGGAACAATGTCAGAGCAAAAGGAAACAGGTTTTCTTCCAGGACAACCTTGTACATGGCTTGATTCATGCGTCCTTCACAAAGACAAATCTGCCCGATTCCAGCCTTGCTGAAGCACCCCCAGATCATCACCGATCCTCCACCAAATTTCACAGTTGGTGCGAGACACTGTGGCTTGTAGGCCTCTCCAGGTCTCCGTCTAACCATTAGACGACCAGGTGTTGGGCAAAGCTGAAAATTGGACTCATCAGAGAAGATGACCTTACTCCAGTCCTCTACGGTCCAATCCTTATGGTATTTTGCAAACCTCAGCCTGGCTTTTCTTTGCTTCTCATTGATGAAGGGCTTTTTTCTAGCTTTGCACGACTTCAGCCCTGCCCCTAGGAGCCTGTTTCGAACCGTCCTCGCCGTGCACTTCACCCCAGCTGCCGTTTGCCATTCTTTTTGTAGGTCACTTGATGTCATCCTACGGTTGTTGAGTGACATTCGAATGAGTTGGAGGTCATCCCGGTCAGTAGAGAGTCGTTTTCGCCCTCTGCCGGTCTGTAGCTTTGTTGTCCCCAATGTCTGCTGCTTGACCTTGTTCTTATGAACCGCCGTCTTTGAAATTTTAAGGATGGAAGCAACCTGACGCTCACTGTATCCCACTAACAGTAAAGCCAGAATTGCACCCTTCTTTTCCTCACTCAAAACTTTCCTTTTCAACTCTTTTGGCCTGGTAAATAGTTATTATTTGATTAATATTACTTTTGAGGTTGTTTTTGCCATCCAGCTGGTCCTATTGCAAGAGGATAGTGATGACCACAGCAGTGGTTTTTATACTTTTCCTCGTTAAATAAGATTTGGTTCAGGTGATCACCTAATCAGTACCTAATTCAGTAGAATGAGGTGTGCCTGTGTTGGAATTCAACAGACACTGGAATGGAATGGCTGTCATACATGTAGAGATGCTGATTTCAGAAAAATTTGCAGTGGTCTCTTAATTTTTTCCAGAGCTATATATATATATATATATATATATATATATACAGTGGGGCAAAAAAGTTTTTAGTCAGCCACCAATTGTGCAAGTTCTCCCACTTAAAAAGATGAGAGAGGCCTGTAATTTTCATCATAGGTACACGTCAACTATGACAGACAAATTGAGAAAAGAAATTCCAGAAAATCACATTGTAGGATTTTTAATGAATTTATTTGCAAATTATGGTGGAAAATAAGTATTTGGTCACCTACAAACAAGCAAGATTTCTGGCTCTCACAGACCTGTAACTTCTTCTTTAAGAGGCTCCTCTGTCCTCCACTCGTTACCTGTATTAATGGCACCTGTTTGAACTTGTTATCCGTATAAAAGACACCTGTCCACAACCTCAAACAGTCACACTCCAAACTCCACTATGGCCAAGACCAAAGAGCTGTCAAAGGACACCAGAAACAAAATTGTAGACCTGCACCAGGCTGGGAAGACTGAATCTGCAATAGGTAAGCAGCTTGGTTTGAAGAAATCAACTGTGGGAGCAATTATTAGGAAATGGAAGACATACAAGACCACTGATAATCTCCCTCGATCTGGGGCTCCACGCAAGAGCTCACCCCGTGGGGTCAAAATGATCACAAGAACGGTGAGCAAAAATCCCAGAACCACATGGGGGACCTAGTGAATGACCTGCAGAGAGCTGGGACCAAAGTAACAAAGCCTACCATCAGTAACACACTACGCCGCCAGGGACTCAAATCCTGCAGTCCCCCTGCTTAAGCCAGTACATGTCCAGGCCCGTCTGAAGTTTGCTAGAGTGCCTTTGGATGATCCAGAAGAGGATTGGGAGAATGTCATATGGTCAGATGATACCAAAATATAACTTTTTGGTAAAAACTCAACTCGTCGTGTTTGGAGGACAAAGAATGCTGAGTTGCATCCAAAGAACACCATACCTACTGTGAAGCATGGGGGTGGAAACATCATGCTTTGGGGCTGTTTTTCTGCAAAGGGACCAGGACGACTGATCCGTGTAAAGGAAAGAATGAATGGGGCCATGTATCGTGAGATTTTGAGTGAAAACCTCCTTCCATCAGCAAGGGCATTGAAGATGAAACGTGGCTGGGTCTTTCAGCATGACAATGATCCCAAACACACCGCCCGGGCAACGAAGGAGTGGCTTCGTAAGAAGCATTTCAAGGTCCTGGAGTGGCCTAGCCAGTCTCCAGATCTCAACCCCATAGAAAATCTTTGGAGGGGAGTTGAAAGTCCGTGTTGCCCAGCGACAGCCCCAAAACATCACTGCTCTAGAGGAGATCTGCATGGAGGAATGGGCCAAAATACCAGCAACAGTGTGTGAAAACCTTGTGAAGACTTACAGAAAACGTTTGACCTGTGTCATTGCCAACAAAGGGTATATAACAAAGTATTGAGAAACTTTTGTTATTGACCAAATACTTATTTTCCACCATAATTTGCAAATAAATTCATTAAAAATCCTACAATGTGATTTTCTGGATTTTTTTTCCCTCATTTTGTCTGTCATAGTTGACGTGTACCTATGATGAAAATTACAGGCCTCTCTCATCTTTTTAAGTGGGAGAACTTGTACAATTGGTGGCTGACTAAATACTTTTTTTCCCCACTGTATATATATATATATATATATACATATATACACACACAGTTGAAGTCGTAAGTTGACATACACCTTAGCCAAATACATTTAAACTCAGTTTTTCACAATTCCTGACATTTTATCCTAGTAAAGATTCCCTGTCTTAGGTCAGTTAGGATCACCACTTTATTTTAAGAATGTGAAATGTCAGAATAATAGTAGAGAGAATGATTTATTTCAGCTTTTATTTCTTTCATCACATTCCCAGTGGGTCAGGAGTTTACATACACTCAATTAGTATTTGGTAGCATTGCCTTTAAATTGTTTAACTTGGGTCAAACGTTTCGGGTAGCCTTCCACAAGCTTCCCACAATAAGTTGGGTGAATTTTGGCCCATTCCTCCTGACAGAGCTGGTGTAACTGAGTCAGGTTTGTAGGCCTGCTTGCTCGCACACGCTTTTTCAGTTCTGCCCACAAATTTTCTATAGGATTGACGTCAGGGCTTTGTGATGGCCACTTTAATACCTTGACTTCGTTGTCCTTAAGCCATTTTGCCACAACTTTGGAAGTATGCTTGGGGTCATTGTCCATTTGGAACACCCATTTGCGACCAACCTTTAACTTCCTGACTGATGTCTTGAGATGTTGCTTCAATATATCCACATAATTTTCCTTCCTCATGATGCCATCTATTTTGTGAAGTGCACCAGTCCCTCCTGCAGCAAAGCACCCCCACAGCATGATACTGCCAACCCCCGTGCTTCACGGTTGGGATGGTGTTCTTCGGCTTGCAAGCGACCCCCTTTTTCCTCCAAACATAATGATGGTCATTATGGCCAAACAGTTCTGTTTTTCTTTCATCAGACCAGAAGACATTTCTCCAAAAAGTACGATCTTTGTCCCCATGTGCAGTTGCAAACCGTAGTCAGGCTTTTTTATGGCGGTTTTGGAGCAGTGGCTTCTTCCTTGCTAAGCGGCCTTTCAGGTTATGTCGATATAGGACTTGTTTTACTGTGGATATAGATACTTTTGTACCTGTTTCCTCCAGCATCTTCACAAGGTCCTTTGCTGTTGTTCTGGGATTGATTTGCACTTTTCGCACCAAAGTACGTTCATCTCTAGGAGACAGAACGCGTCTCCTTCCTGAGCAGTATGACGGCTGCGTGGTCCCATGGTGTTTATACTTGCGTACTATTGGCCAATTTATTATTATTTATTTTTATTATTTATTAAATGTCAGGAATTGTGAAAAACTGAGTTTAAATGTATTTGGCTAAGGTGTATGTAAACTTCCGACTTCAACTGTATATATATATATATATATATACACATACTACCAGTCAAAAGTTTGGACACACCTACTCATTCAAGGGTTTTTCTTTATTTTTTCTATTTTTTACATTGTAGAATAATAGTGAAGACATCAAAACTATGAAATAACACATGAAAAAATGCATTTAAATTAACAGGTGTGCCTTCTTAAAAGTTAAATAGTGGAATTTATTTCCTTCTTAATGCGTTTGAGCCAATCAGTTGTGTTGTGACAAGGTAGGGGTGGTGTACAGAAGATAGCCCTATTTGGTAAAATACCAAGTCCATATTATGGCAAGAAGAGCTCAAATAAGCAAAGAGAAACGACAGTCCATCATTACTTTAAGACATGAAGGTCAGTCAATATTGAACATTTCAAGAACTTTGAAAGTTTCTTCAAGTGTAGTCGCAAAAACCATCAAGCGCTATGATGAAACTGGCTCTCATGAGGACCGCCACAGGAATGGAAGACCCAGAGTTACCTCTGCTGCAGTGGATAAGTTCATTAGAGTTACCAGCCTCAGAAATTGCAGCCCAAATAAATGCTTCACAGAGTTCAAGTAACAGACATCTCAACATCAACTGTTCAGAGGGGACTGTGTGAATCAGGCCTTCATGGTCGAATTGCTGCAACGAAACCACTACTAAAGGACACCAATAAGAAGAAGAGACCTGCTTGGGCCAAGAAACACGAGCAATGCACATTAGATAGGTGGAAATTGGAGTCCAAATTGGAGATTTTTGGTTCCAACCTCCGTGTCTTTGTGAGAAGCGGTGTGGGTGAACGGATGATCTCCGCATGTATATTTCCCACCGTAAAGCATGGAGGAGGAGGTGTTATGGTGTGGGGGTGCTTTGCTGGTGACACTGTCTGTGATTTATTTAGAATTCAAGGCACACTTAACCAGCATGGCCACCACAGCATTCTGCAGTGATACGCAATCTCATCTGGTTTGGGCTTAGTGGGACTATCAATTGTTTTTCAACAGGACAATGACCCAAAACACCTCCAAGCTGTGTAAGTGCTATTTTACCAAGAAGCAGAGTGATGGAGTGCTGCATCAGATGACCTGGCCTCCACAATCCCCTGACCTCAACCCAATTGAGTCGGACGGCAGAATGAAGGAAAAGCAGCCAACAAGTACTCAGCATATGTGGGAACTCCTTCAGGACTGTTGGAAAAGCATTCCAGGTGAAGCTGGTTGAGAGAATGCCAAGAGTGTGCAAAGCTGTCATCAAGGCAAAGGGTGACTATTTGAAGAATCTCAAATACAAAATATATTTTGATTTGTTTAACACTTTTTTGGTTACTACATGAGTCCATATGTGTTATTTCATAGTTTTGATCTCTTCACTATTATTCTAGAATGTAGAAAATAGTAAAAATAAAGAAAAACCCTTAAATGAGTAGGTGTGTCCAAACCTTTGACTGGTACTGTATATATATAAATATATTTTCCTTTATTATATTTCCCCTAACCCTACCACCCCTCCCCTAATTGGAGTAAACGAATGGACAACAACTCTTAGGCTTCGACTTCAACTTCCAGCTTATACATACTAAATGACTAAAAAAGTATTCAGACCCCTTGACTATTTCAACATTTTGTTACATTACAGCCATATTCTAAAATTGATTAAATATTTGTTTTCCCTCAGCATTCTACACCCAATACCTAATAATGACAAAGAAAAAACAGGTTTTTAGATTATTTTGCAAATTTATTACAAAGATGTTTTATTTACATGAGTATTCAGACACTTCGCTATGAGACTCGAAATTCAGGTCAGATGCATCCTGTTTCCATTGATAATCCTTGAGATGTTTCTACAACTTGATTGGACATGATTTGGAAAAGTACACACCTGCCTATATAAGGTCCCATAGTTGACAGTGCATATCAGAGCAAAAACCAAGCCATGAGGTTGAAGGAATTGTCTGTAGAGCTCCGAGACAGGGTTGTGTCGAGGCACTGATCTGGGGAAGGGTACCAAAAAATGTCTGCAGCATTGAAGGTCCCCAAGAACACAGTGGCCTCCATCATTCTTAAGTGGAAGAAGTTTGGAACCACCAAGACTCTTCCTAGAGCAATCGGGGGAGAAGGGCCTTGGTCGGGGAGGTGACCAAGAACCTGATGGTCACTCTGACAGAGCTCTAGAGTTCCTCTGTGGAGATGAGAGAACCTTCCAGGGACAACCATCTCTGCAGCACTCCACCAATCAGGCCTTTATGGTAGAGTGGCCAGACGGAAGCCACTCCTCAGTAAAAGGCACATGACAGCCTGCTTGGAGTTAGCCAAAAGGCACCTAAAGACTCTCAGACCATGAGAAACAAGATTCTCTGGTCTGATGAAACCAAGATTGAACTCTTTGGCCTGAATGCCAGGTGTCACGTCTGGAGGAAACCTGGCACCATCCCTACGGTGAAGCATGGTGGTGGCAGCCTCATGCTGTGGGGATGTTTTTCAGCGGAAGGGACTGGGAGACTAGTCAGGATCGAGGGAAAGATGAACGGAGCAAAGTACAGAGAGATCCTTAATGAAAACCTGCTCCAGAGCGCTCAGGACCTCAGACTGGGGCGAAGGTTCACCTTCCAACAGGACAACGATCCTAAGCACACAGCCAAGACAACGCAGGAGTGGCTTCGGGACAAGTCTCTGAATGTCCTCGAGTGGCCCAGCCAGAGCCCGGACTTGAACCAGATCGAACATCTCTGGAGAGACTTTAAAAAAGCTGCGCAGCAACGCTCCCCATCCAACCTGACAGAGCTTGAGAGGATCTGCAGAGAGGAATGGGAGAAACTCCCCAAATACAGGTGTGCAAAGCTTGTAGCGTCATACCCAAGAAGACTTGAGGCTGTAATCGCTGCCAAAGGTGCTTCAACAAGTACAGGGTCTGAATACTTATGTAAATGTGATATTTCCATTTTTTATTTGTAATAAATGTACTAAAATTTATAAAAACCTGTTTTTGCTTTGTCATTATGGGGTATTGTGTGTAGATTGATGAGGAAAAAAACAATTTAATCAATTTTAGAACAAGGCTGTAACGTAACAAAATGTGGAAAAAGTCAAGGGGTCTGAATATTTTCCGAATGCAATTTTACGGACACTGTATAGTTTACAGTAGTTCTCTTTTGTTTGTTTTTATTCCCATCTTACCCCTCCCATCTATCTTTCAGCTCCCCTCAACTCCTCCCATCTATCTTTCAGCTCCCCTCAACTCCTCCCATCTATCTCCTCTAGGGGCTGTCACTCTTATCTAGTGCCCTTCTCCTATAGGGGCTGTCACTCTTATCTAGTGCCCTTCTCCTCTAGTGCCCTTCTCCTCTAGGGGCTGTCACTCTTATCTAGTGCCCTACTCCTCTAGGGGCTGTCACTCTTATCTAGTGCCCTTCTCCTATAGGGGCTGTCACTCTTATCTAGTGCCCTTCTCCTATAGGGGCTGTCACTCTTATCTAGTGCCCTTCTCCTATAGGGGCTGTCACTCTTATCTAGTGCCCTTCTCCTCTAGGGGCTGTCACTCTTATCTAGTGCCCTTCTCCTCTAGGGGCTGTCACTCTTATCTAGTGCCCTTCTCCTATAGGGGCTGTCACTCTTATCTAGTGCCCTTCTCCTCTAGGGGCTGTCACTCTTATCTAGTGCCCTTCTCCTCTAGGGGCTGTCACTCTTATCTAGTGCCCTTCTCCTATAGGGGCTGTCACTCTTATCTAGTGCCCTACTCCTCTAGGGGCTGTCACTCTTATCTAGTGCCCTTCTCCTCTAGGGGCTGTCACTCCTATCTAGTGCCCTTCTCCTCTAGTGCCCTTCTCCTCTAGTGCCCTTCTCCTCTAGTGCCCTTCTCCTCTAGTGCCCTTCTCCTCTAGGGGCTGTCACTCTTATCTAGTGCCCTTCTCCTCTAGGGGCTGTCAGTCTTATCTAGTGCCCTTCTCCTATAGGGCTGTCACTCTTATCTAGTGCCCTTCTCCTCTAGTGCCCTTCTCCTCTAGTGCCCTTCTCCTCTAGGGGCTGTCACTCTTATCTAGTGCCCTTCTCCTCTAGGGGCTGTCAGTCTTATCTAGTGCCCTTCTCCTATAGGGGCTGTCACTCTTATCTAGTGCCCTTCTCCTCTAGTGCCCTTCTCCTCTAGTGCCCTTCTCCTCTAGGGGCTGTCACTCTTATCTAGTGCCCTTCTCCTCTAGGGGCTGTCACTCTTATCTAGTGCCCTTCTCCTCTAGTGCCCTTCTCCTCTAGTGCCCTTCTCCTCTAGTGCCCTTCTCCTATAGGGGCTGTCACTCCCACTATTACTACTCAATATGACTTGTTAGATTATTAAAACTAATTAGCAACATAATCCATAATTAAAGACATTAAAACGCATATTTTGTTAAGTTGTTCCTAATAAAATAAAACGAACAATGTAATTAATCATGATTGTCTTTCTATGATGTTGTATTAAAGTACAAAAGGCCAAAATCATAGAAAGACAGAGATTGAAACAGAGATCAAGATCATCAAGTCTGACTGAAGCCTGACTTTATTCATTAGCTGTTGTGTGTTGCGCAACACTCAGTGTCTTCCTGTTTTTCTCTCTCCCCCCGTAGAGTCGAGTTCGGCTGTCCTTAAAGAGGCGTCCGCCCACACGGCAGCACCGGCAGTCACGTGTTGAGGAGGGCGTAGTCTCTGAGGGAGGGTGTGTGTCCCAAGGTGACCCAGACGGCCTCCAGGTGAACGGGGCCGAGGACCAGGTGGACCAAGTGTTTGAGCAGCCAGGTGAGGGTGAGGGTGGGGATGGGGGGGAGGAGACCCGGGGAAGCCCCCCGTCTCACCCAGACACTCTGACAGAGACTGGAGACAGGGACAGTGAACAGGCCAAAGGGGACCAAGTGCTGGAGGAGGAGACAGGAGAGGCGGCCCCAGCCACCCAGGATGTGGAGGAGGAAGCTGGGGAGCAGGCCCTAGGTGAGCCCCAGGCTTCAGATTCTCTGGAGGCCATAGAGGAGGAGGGGTCTTGTCACCTATTGTTCCAAAAGAGCTACAACAACCAGACAGAGGAACAGGAGGATCCACCACAGCCTCGGGAGGGGGATGAAAACCTCTGAACAATGTTTACAAATCACTGTAGATAGAAATCATACAATCAGTCAATGGCTGAGTCCCAAATGGAACCTCCTATTGCCTTTATAGTGCACTATTTTTGACCAGAGCCCTGGTCAAAAGTAGTGCACTATAAAAGGAATAAGGGTGTCATTTGGGACGCATCCTCATTAATTATGAAACTTGCATAATCTGCATAATCTTGGTACACAGAACTAAATCTTGCGTACATGCCTGTCGTATTTAAATGTGTCTGTTGCAATGGATAGACAGTCCTCTGCATAGCTTTGTGTTCAATCAGATACCGTTGGAGGTGATCATTTCTTGTTTCTGCAGCAGTTTAAATAATAGTTCTCTCTATAGTATTTGGCCCAGCTGTCTCACCTCTCCTGGTCTCCTCTCCTGGTCACCTCTCACTTCTCCTGGTCACCTCTCACCGCTCCTGGTCACCTCACCTCTCCTGGTCACCTCTCACGGTCACCTCTCACCTCTTCTGGTCACCTATCCTGGTCACCTATCACCTCTCCTGGTCACAGCTATCCTCTCACGGTGACCTCTCACCTCTCCAGGTCACCTCTCCTGTTAACCTCTCCTGGTCAACTCTCTCTCTCCTGGTCAACTCTCTCTCTCCTGGTCACCTCTCACCTCTCCTGGTCACCGCTAACCTCTAACGGTCACCTCTCACTTCTCCTGGTCACCTCTCACTTCTCCTGGTCACCTCTCACTTCTCCTGGTCACCTCTCACCTCTCCTGGTCACCTCTCACCTCTGCTGGTCACCTCTCCTTGTCACCTCTCACCTCTCCTGGTCACCTCTCACCTCTCCTGGTCACCTCTCACCTCTCCTGGTCACCTCTCCTGGTCACCTCTCACCTCTGCTGGTCACCTCTCCTGGTCACCTCTCACCTCTCCTGGTCACCTCTCACCTCTCCTGGTCACCTCTCACCTCTCCTGGTCACCTCTCCTGGTCACCGGTCACCTCTCCTGGTCACCTCTCACCTCTCCTGGTCACCTCTCCTGGTCACCTCTCTCACTGGAGGACAGGCAGCTTGTCAAGCTCTAAGACACTGGAGCAGAGTGTGAATTGTTGATAATATTGATAATTTGACTGAGACTCTCGCCGACAGCGAGACACATCAATATCAACATATATAGCCTCCCTACTGTCACTTTATTTTACTTCTGCTCTTTTTTTTCTCAACACTTTTTTTTGTTGTTGTTTTATTTTTACTTTTTTTGTTAAAAATAAATGCACTGTTGGTTAAGGGCTGTAAGTAAGCATTTCACTGTAATGTCTGCACCTGTTGTATTCGGCGCATGTGACCAATAAAATTTGATTTGATTTGAAAGCATCAGAGTGAGCGAAACAGCGCCCCCTCTGTCTCAGGATGTGTAGCCCGTCTATCTGATGCTGTCTGAGCAAAAAGAGTAAACATTATTTCGTGTTGTTTCCTTTTTTTTTTTATTGTTCAAATTTTTGGGGGGGAAGCATGGCTTCCTTTGGCATCCATGAAAACACTCCACTGTAGTAGCCAAATGTCATTACACTTTATGGTGTTTGTAACAGATGTGTGCAGCCGCAGGTAGACAACTTTTTTAAGTGATTTTGTTCGACAATCAGATAGTTGTGTTCATGACATATTAAAATGTCATACATTTTTAAAAATGATTTATTTGATAATTCAGACCAGCCGCAAGGCAATACTCAACACACTTAAAGAAAGAAAGAAAGAAAGAAAGAAAGGAAAATGGCCTCTGGTTTTAGCTAGTCTTGATGTCTGGACTGTTGAATGGAATGTTAAAAAATTATAATAATCTAAACAGATCTGGAAAGAGTAAAGAATCCTGTGAAACAACGCACTCCCCTGGTCATAACATCACCACAATGATAGAGTCCAGAGGGGCAGAGGATAGTGGAGGTGCCGAATACTATGTGTGCATCCCAAATGGCACCCTATCCCTATTGTGCATTACTTTTGACCAGGGCCCATAGGGTGCACTATATAGGGAAATAGGGTGCCATTTGGTAAACACTCTATAAATACAATGGGATAAGGAAGGGAAATGAGAATAGTTTCCAAATGTGAAAAAACTTGCAAGTTCTGCCATCCTCCCCAAACACCCTCAGTTACGAATTTATATTTGTAACTTTTGCCCCTTTTTGTAATTTCTCAAGGTGTTTTGGGTTTACTTT
Organism: Coregonus clupeaformis; assembly: GCF_020615455.1. Lineage (NCBI taxonomy): Eukaryota > Metazoa > Chordata > Actinopteri > Salmoniformes > Salmonidae > Coregonus > Coregonus clupeaformis. The sequence goes on from NC_059196.1 coordinate 42,985,403, forward strand.
GCTGATTCTGTTTTTCCAATCGTTGTGTACATTAAAGTTTAGACTTTTTTGCTTTTCTCACTGTAAATTACAATGCTACTGTATTTGACACAGGAGAGTGACAGATATATGGCTTGTATTGTATAGCCTGAATCTATGGCTCTGGTCCGCAGCATGTAAAGAAAAAATAAAAGTAGAATGAAGAGCTTGATGATTATTATTGTAATTCCAGAGTTGGTGGTGATGAATAAATACGTTTAGAGTTGGAAGAGTGATGCGGATGCCTTCAAAGCCAGTATTGTGGGACTCAGTGGCGGTCGGTGCCGTTTAAGATTAGGGAGGACAATTATTTTTTTTGGGGGGGGGAGCATAGCCTTATTTCTATTACAGCATATTGGATGACTCTCATTCATATTCCATTCACACAGCTCAATGTAACATCGATAGGTTTAGGCTACTACATGAATGTTCCCTGTACCCATCATGAGGTTGCTACAACCTAGCCTATGAATGAAAGTTTATAACGTAGGTGCACAGGTCCGAAAGACAAACTGGAGTAATCAAGGTGACAGACAGTGACACATTCAATACTGCCTTGCACACTCTTACCTGCATCTCGCTGATCTGCGGTGTAACGAGAGTTTCTGTTGGACAAATTCAGGTAGGTCCCTCCCCGTTTCGTTCCGCTTGCTTCCGTTTAAGAAACGTTTTTGCTACAGAATCTGCGGAATGAATACACCCCTGATCATCCGCGCACACAGTTCACTTTCATAGCAGCCACCTAAAGCATCATCACTTTGCTCTTTGTTTAATTCCTTCTCACATCTACGTGCTCTCCTCCTCTCACCTTTTCCCTTCGCTTGTGGACTTCAGCTGTCTGTGACCAGGCGCAAAAACCCTCTCCAAGCCAAACCTTCATACCATAACCGCTAACCGCTACACACAGCCTACATCGTTGTCACCCTAGTAACGTTATAGTCAACAAACTAGAACTAACGCGTTAGTAAACCCACAATCCAAGTGTACGATCACGCAGCACAGTTTACAGCAAGCAGTTTAGCAGTAACACCTGCAGGCCTTGTTGGCAATAAATTAATAAAACTGAAAGCTTACCTTGACTTGGAAGAGTTGCAGTGTTGGATAGCCTTAGCCAGCTAGCTAACATAAATAGCATTCCTCTCAGTTTGAGTCAGGTTGTTGAGTAGGCTAAATTAGCTGCATTAGCTAAGTATGTGAAATGTAAACTAAGAAAAATAAGAAATTTGTTCAAAACTGTTAAACTATTGTCTTTCTCTCTCTTTGAGTCAACTACTCACCACATTTTATGCACTGCAGTGCTAGCTAGCTGTAGCTTTTGCTTTTAGTACTAGATTAATTCTCTGATCCTTTGATTGGATGGACAACATGTCAGTTCATGCTGCAAGAGCTCTGATAGGTTGGAGGATGTCCTCCGGAAGTCGTCATAATTACTGTGTAAGTCCATGGAAGGGGGCGAGAACCATGAGCCTCCTAGGTTTTGTATTGAAGTCAATGTACCCAGAGGAGGACGGAAACTAGCTGTCCTCCGGCTACACCATGGTGATACCCTACAGAGTGCTGCTGAGGCTACTGTAGACCTTCATTGTAAAACAGTGTGTTTTAATCAATTATTTGTTGACATGAATATATTTATTATAGATGTATCTAAAAATGATAACTTAAGTGTTTCACTATTTAAAAAAATCACTTAGTAGGATGGTCCTCCCCTTATTCCTTTGAGGAGCCTCCACTGGTAGGACTAGAGTATTTCAAAGACGTTGATGCCTTCTTGCCTGTGTAGACAGTAGTCATACAAGCCATTGTTAAAATGTTATGCTTTTTTTTTTTCTTCTATTGTGGCTGTGTGCTCTTACACTTTTTGGATTTGGAAAATAGAAGATTAAATGTTTATTGTAATGTCATTGGTATGTGGTCCTCTGTAGCTCAGCTGGTAGAGCACAGCGCTTGTAATGCCAGGGTAGTGGGTTCGATCCCCCGGGACCACCCATACACAAAAAATGTATGCACGCATGACTGTAAGTCGCTTTGGATAAAAGCGTCTGCTAAATGGTACATTATTATTATTATAGTTACACTGCACACCTCATCATTTCCTGCAGTACTCACTTCTTTCACACGGGGGCGAAATACTCCCAGCAATACCTGCCCTTCTATTTATTTATTTAATTTTTTTGTCATTTAGCAGACGCTCACACCTGCCTATTCCATTCTACTCTATTCCATTCTAATACGTTCTATTCCATTCTAATACGTTCTATTCCATTCTAATACGTTCTATTCCATTCTAATACGTTCTATTCCATTCGAATAAATTATAATCCATTCTACTCTATTCCATTCTATTCTATGGTTTATCAATATTTACTACATCTCAATATTAGGGGACATTCCTACAGGACTGAAGTAACACAGTCTGGCCTACTCAACAAACTTTAAAAGTCCTGGAAAATGCCTATGGAATGAAATCGAAATATGATATGGGAACACACCTTATTGACAGGGAAAGCTGCTGCCGCTGGTCTCTCTCTCTTCTTTTCTTATTCTTTCTCGCTCTGACTAAAGACAACGCCTTCTTCCGTTTCTGAAGTTTAACAAGGTTAAGTCACCTGGGCAGGGGAGAAAGGAATAGTCTAATGGAAGTTGTATCACAACGCTGAGTAGACTACAAACATATTTTTATTACATAAGCCAGTATTGATTAAATGTTCGTTATTGAATATAGCTTACTGTCTTGAGACGGAGAAAGGGCAAGGTAAAAGTGTCTCATAGTTCCGGGTTTGGGGAAATTTTCCCGAGTATTGGAATAATTTGGGAAACATGGACATTATCGAGTTACAACCGGTTCAGCGGTCTGGAAGTCTTGACAACAACAATCACCATGCTGAAAATACCGCCAAGCAACAGGTGAGTTTAAATCGAATCGATGAATGCCATATTCGTCAATAGAAAGAAAAGGGTAGGCTGTTATTGAAAGTCGAGTCGCCTCAGGTGTAGTCTAAGTCAACCTTGTTCACGACGCTCGGCTTCAGAGCACAACGCAGCTTTTCCAATGCGCACAAAGTCCAATATGTTTTATTGCAGACAGACATTCGGGGCGTTTCTTGATTTGGGCGTTCCTCGATATCAGGAAACGCCCATTGGTGCCTGCCATTGGTCAGTCCATTGATAACTGCCGTTGGTCAGTTCAGGTTTTATGTTACTGATGGTTTGTACCATTGTGGCTACTATTAAAGCCCCATCTAGTTGTCGCATCATGGATAACAGTTGTTGACAGCAGTAGCTAAGCCTAACCCTTTTTCTAACCTTAACCTCAGTCTCCTAACCTGCCACATTAGTTATCCTAACCCAAAACGTTAATTCTCCTAACCTGCCACGTGAGTTCTCCTAACCTGCCACGTGAGTTCTCCTAACCTGCCACGTTAATTCTCCTAACCTGCCACGTTAGTTCTCCTAACCTGCCACGTTAGTTCTCCTAACCTGCCACGTTAATTCTCCTAACCTGCCACGTAAGTTCTCCTAACCTGCCACGTAAGTTCTCCTAACCTGCCACGTTAGTTCTCCTAACCTGCCACGTTAATTCTCCTAACCTGCCACGTTAATTCTCCTAACCTGCCACGTTAGTTCTCCTAACCTGCCACGTTAGTTCTCCTAACCTGCCACGTTAGTTCTCCTAACCTGCCACGTTAGTTCTCCCAACCTGCTATGTAAACAAACCACCAACCCCATCAGTATCACCACACCAGTGTTATGAGACTAATGGTTTCTCGACACAAATGATTTGATTACATAGCAGGTTAGGATAACAAACGTAGCAGGTTAGGATAACAAACGTGGCAGGTTAGGATAATTAAAGTGGCAGGTTAGGAGAATGAGGTTAAGGTTAGGAAAAGGGAGAGGCTTAGCTACAATGCTACAGTTTGTCAACAACTGTTGTCCCCGATCCGAAAGAAACAGCCACAGACCAATAGCGAGCATCAATGGGTGTAACTTGACATCGAGAAACGCCGATATCAGAAAACGCCCCTAAGTGCAGTCTGCAATTACACCCTTCTCCAAAAGACGGTGGAAATGTGCCCTAAATAAGACGCTGTCCCACAGGGTGGCTGCGATGCGGACGCCGGGAAATATTGGGTGAACATTTTTAGGGGGTGTGCTTGTTTCCGAAAATCCTGTTACCTGCCACGTATCTATAATCGGATTGTATAATGTCCTATATAGGTCTAAGTAAAAAAATATAATTAACAGAATAACTTGAGGGTTCTATAGCATTGAAAAATGGACTTTTCTGCTTCGCAGCATTCAGAGACAGGATGTCAGGACAGGCAATGCATTTGACAATAATTAAAATAATGAATTTATCTGAACGTTTTTTTTATTCTCAGCTCCCACTACATCATACTGTATTTTGCCCAGTAACAACCTTGGTTGCTTCTGCATGCCCATGTCGATTGCTCCACAGTGTCATAATGTCATTGATCGTTACCACAGACTTTCCAGACTCATTCATTTGGCCATGACCAGAGAACATTCTTGCAGAAACGCAGTTGTGTTTCAGTCGGAACATGCAGACAGGTGGACAAACATTTGATTTGGCTTCTGCATGTCATTCAGAGAGTGTAATAAAAAAACTGGGCTACTGTAAACTGCCTTTCACATATCCTTTAAGCACCTCCTTTATTTAGGCAGAACAGTCAATAGAATACTGACTGAACAAGTATTCTATTAGAATGTTTGTATAATTCCATATTCCATATTGCAGGGGACTTCAGATAATAGACACAGGCTGACCACCAATGATGCAGCAGAGGAAGAAAAGCCCTTGCTTTCTCCTGAAAAGGTGGGTCATCACTGCCATTTGGTGGCTGAATTATTTTCTCCCTCAACAGCACAGTGCCCTTTTATATACAGTACAGGGAATACATGGCTGGCCTACTGTTGAAAGGACTACTGTCTAATTGTAACAATTGCAAATACAGTTGAAGTCGGAAGTTTACGTACACTTAGGCTGGAGTCATTAAAACTCGTTTTTTCAACCACTCCACAAATTTATTTTTAACAAACTATAGTTTTGGCAAGTCGGTTAGGACATCTACTTTGTGCATAACACAAGTTATTTTTCTAACAATTGTTTACAGACAGATTATTTCACTTATAATTCACTGTATCACAATTCCAGTGAGTCAGAAGTTTACATACACTAAGTTGACTGTGCCTTTAAACAGCTTGGAAAATTTAGAAGCTTCTGATAGGCTAATTGACATCATTTGAGTAAATTGGAGGTGTACCTGTGGATGTATTTCAAGGCCTACCTTCAAACTCAGTGTCTCTTTGCTTGACATCATGGGAAAATCAAAAGAAATCAGCCAAGACCTCAGAAAAAAAATTGTAGACCTCCACAAGTCCGGTTCATCCTTGGGAGCTATTTCCAAACGCCTGAAGGTACCACGTTCATCTGTACAAACAATAGTACGCAAGTATAAACACCATGGGACCACGCAGCCGTCATACCGCTCAGGAAGGAGACGCGTTCTGTCTCCTAGAGATGAACGTACTTTGGTGCGAAAAGTGCAAACCAATCCCAGAACAACAGCAAAGGACCTTGTGAAGATGCTGGAGGAAACAGGTACAAAAGTATCTATATCCACAGTAAAACGAGTCCTATATCGACATAACCTGAAAGGCCGCTCAGCAAGGAAGAAGCCACTACTTTATCTAACCTTTATTTAACTAGGCAAGTCAGTTAAGAGCAAATTCTTATTTACAATGACGGCCTACACCGGCCAAACCCGGACGACGCTGGGCCAATTGTGCGCCGCCCTATGGGACTCCCAATCACGGCCGGTTGTGATACAGCCTGGAATCGAACCAGGGGGGTCTGTAGTGACGCCTCAAGCACTGAGATACAGTGCCTTAGACCGCTGCAGTTTGCAACTGCACATGGGGACAAAGATTGTACTTTTTGGAGAAATGTCCTCTGATCTGATGAAGCAAAAATAGAACTGTTTGGCCATAATGACCATCGTTATGTTTGGAGGAAAAAGGGGAACGCTTGCAAGCCGAAGAACACCATCCCAACCGTGAAGCACGGGGGTGGCAGCATCATGCTGTGGGGGTGCTTTGCTGCAGGAGGGACTGGTGCACTTCACAAAATCGATGGCATCATGAGGAAGGAAAATTATGTGGATATATTGAAGCAACATCAGTCAGGAAGTTAAAGCTTGGTCACAAATGGGTCTTCCAAATGGACAATGACCCCAAGCATACTTCCAAAGATGTGGCAAAATGGCTTGAGGACAACAAAGTCAAGGTATTGGAGTGGCCATCACAAAGCCCTGACGTCAATCCTATAGAAAATTTGTGGGCAGAACTGAAAAAGCGTGTGCGAGCAAGCAGGCCTACAAACCTGACTCAGTTACACCAGCTCTGTCAGGAGGAATGGGCCAAAATTCACCCAATTTATTGTGGGAAGCTTGTGGAAGGCTACCCGAAACGTTTGACCCAAGTTAAACAATTTAAAGGCAATGCTACCAAATACTAATTGAGTGTATGTAAACTTCTGACCCACTGGGGATGTGATGAAATAAATAAAAGCTGAAATAAATCATTCTCTCTACTATTATTCTGACATTTCACATTCTTAAAATAAAGTGGTGATCCTAACTGACCTAAGACAGGGCATTTTTACTAGGATTAAATGTCAGGAATTGTGAAAAACTGAGTTTAAATGTATTTGGCTAAGGTGAATGTAAACTTCTGACTTCAACTGTATGTGGTTTATTATTGCTTTAAGAATTAGGAACAAGGGCCACTAGCCTTGATCCTACCACAAACACACATCCAGACTGTCATAAGTGTCATTGTAACAGAAACAGGACAGGACATAATCAGCCAAGGGGGCGTCAGGGAAGTGGCACTTGACTAAAGGAGCATCTGACTTTGATCAGCGACAGAAAGAAAGTGAAAATGAATGTTTTCAGTGTACGTGATCGCACAGACAGACAGACAGACAGAGAGACAGACAGACAGACAGACAGACAGACAGACAGACAGACAGACAGACAGACACAGACAGACAACAGGTTCAACTGCTTCCACCACCCCGATGAAGGTGAGTGATTAGCAGTGAAACACAATATAATATCTGAAGTGTCGTTGTGAAGGAACTAGGTTTCAAAGTTGAACAAGGAGCAGATCAGGTTTCCCATTCAGGGTTAGGCTGGGTTGGCTTGCAACAACATCTTGATATTATGATATAACATTCAGGGAAAGACAATAACCCTGTCTCCACATCATTGTTTAGTATTGGGAGGAAACTGACGTGTGTGGTGTGTTCTCAGGTTCCTGTTGGTAATGGCGGGCAGCATCATGTTGATGGAGCAGGGGTCAACCAAGATTCCATCTCTCTCAACATACAGAACAACATCGGCAACAAGGAAATGGTACTTGTATTAATTACAAAGTGTCACAGCTTTCATGTCTCTCTGGTCATGATTGAATCCAGGATCTTTGATTGTAAGATTGTGCTTTGATTCAAATCCAAAGTGTTAAAATCTAATGGGTGATGTTGGTGGCTGATGTAACTCTGAGAAATATTCACATCATCAAGCCACTTCTTACAGTGCTAAGGAAGTGGTCCTCTGTAGCTCAGCTGGTAGAGCACGGCGCTTGTAACGCCAAGGTAGTGGGTTCGATCCCCGGGACCACCCATACACAAAAATGTATGCACACACGACTATAAGTCGCTTTGGATAAAAGCGTCTGCTAAATGGCATATTATTATTATTATTATTATAAGTAGTGACATACATGTATGTGTCTGTCTGTGAAGAATTCCAGTCACAGAATTCTCAGCATGCATTGTTGTATCTGTTCTTCATCAGACTGTGGTTGGCTTCCATCTTGTCTTTGACACAGTTAGGTAGCAGTTAACAGAAGGTAACAGCTATGAAGGAGACCCCATTCTGTCTCCTAGAGATTAATGTACTTTGGTGCGAAAAGTGCAAATCAATCCCAGAACAACAGCAAAGGACCTTGTGAAGATGCTGGAGGAAACAGGTACAAAAGTATCTATATCCACAGTAAAACGAGTCCTATATAGACATAACCTGAAAGGCCGCTCAGCAAGGAAGAAGCCACTGCTCCAAAACCGCCATAAAAAAGCCAGACTACGGTTTGCAACTGCACATGGGGACAAAGATCGTACTTTTTGGAGAAATGTCCTCTGGTCTGATGAAACAAAAATAGAACTGTTTGGCCATAATGACCATCGTTATGTTTGGAGGAAAAAGGGGTTGGCTTGCAAGCCGAAGAACCACCATCCCAACTGTGAAGCACGGGGTGGCAGCATCATGCTGTGGGGGTGCTTTGCTGCAGGAGGGACTGGTGCACTTCACAAAATAGATGGCATCATGAGGAAGGAAAATTATGTGGATATATTGAAGAATTTTTACTAGGATTAAATGTCAGGAATTGTGAAAAACGGAGTTTAAATGTATTTGGCTAAGGTGTATGTAAACTTCCGACTTCAACTGTAGGTAACAGGTAACAGTGAGGTAGCAGGTAACAGTTACATAGCAGGTAACAGTTACATAGCAGGTAACAGTTACATAGCAGGTAACAGTTACATAGCAGGTAACAGTTACATAGCAGGTAACAGTTAGGTAGCAGGTAACAGTCAGGTAGGAGGTAAGTTAGTTAGCAGATAAGTTAGGTAACTGCTACCTAACTTACCTGCTAACAGTTAGGTAACATGTAACAGTTAGGTAGCAGGTAACAGTTAGGTGGCGGGGAACATTTAGGTAGCAGTTAGGTAACAGGTAACAGTAGGTAGAAGGTAACAGTTAGGTGGCAGTTAGGTAACAGGTAACAGTTAGGTAGCAATTAACAGTTAGGTAGCAGGTACCATTCAGATAGCAGGTAGGTAGCAGGTAACAGGTAGGTAAAAGGTAAAAGGTAAGAGTTAGTTAAGTTTGGTAGCAGGTGACATTTAGGTAGCCGGTAACGATTATGTAACACTTAACAGTTAGGTAACATGTAACAGTTAGGTAGCAGGTAACAGTTAGGTAGTGGGGAACATTTAGGTGGCAGTTAGGTAACAGGTAGCAGGTAACAGTTAGGTAGCAGGTAACAGTTAGGTAGCAGGTAACATTTAGGTAGCAGGGAACAGGTAGGTAGCAGGTAACATTTAGGTAGCAGGGAACAGGTAGGTAGCAGGTAACAGTCAGGTAGCAGGTAACAGTTAGTTAGCAGATAAGTTAGGTAACTGCTACCTAACTTACCTGCTAACAGTTAGGTAACATGTAACAGTTAGGTGGCAGGTAACAGTTAGGTGGAAGGTAACAGTTAGGTGGAAGGTAACAGTTAGGTAACATGTAACAGTTAGGTAGCAGCTAACAGTTAGGTAGCAGGTAACAGTTAGTTAGCAGATAAGTTAGGTAGCAAGTAAGTTAGGTAGCAGTTAGGTAGCAGGTAACAGGTAATAGTTAGGTAAAATGTAACAGTTAGGTAGCAGGTAACATTTAGGTAACAGTTAGGTAACAGTTAGGTAGCAGGTAACAGTTAGGTAGCAGTTAGGTAACAGGTACAGTTAGGTAGCAGGTAACAGTTAGGTAGCAGTTAGGTAACAGGTAACAGTTAGGTAGCAGGTAACAGTTGGGTAGCAGGTAACAGTTATTTTACAGTTAAGTAGCAGTTAACAGTTAGGTAAAAGTTAGGTAGCAGTTAACAGTTAGGTACAGTTGGGTAACAGTTAGATAACAGGTAATAGTTAGGTAGCATTTAGGTATCAGGTATCAGTTAGGTAACAGGTAACATTTAGGTTGCAGGCAACAGTTAGGTAGCAGGTAACAGTTAGGTCAGAGTTAGGTAGCAGTGTAACAGTTAGGTAACAGGTAAGTTGGGTAACAGTTAGGAGCAGGTAACAGTTAGGTGTCAGATAACAGTTAGGTAGCAGGTAACAGTTAACACTTAGGCAGGTAGCTTAGTGGTTAAGAGTGTTGTGCCAGTAACTGAAAGGTCGCTGGTTCTAATCCCCGAGCCGAATAGGTGAAAAACCTGTCTGTGCCCTTGAGCAAGGCACTTAACCCTAATTGCTCCTGTAAGTTGCTCTGGATAAGAGCGTCTGCTAAATGAAAAAACAAAACAGGTAACAGTTAGGTAACAGATAACAGTTAGGTAGCAGGTAACAGATAAATAACAGTTAGGTAACATGTAACAGGTAACAGTTAGGTAATAGCAAAATATTAGGTAGTAGTAAACAGTTAGGTAGCAGTTAACAGTTAGGTAACAGGTAACAGTTAGGTAGCAGGTAACAGTTAGGTTGCAGATAACAGTTAGGTAGCAGGTAACAGGTAACAGTTAGGTAACAGGTAACAGTTAGGTAGTAGGTAACAGGTAAGCTAGGTATCAGGTAACAGTTAGGTAGTAGGTAACAGGTAACAGTTAGGTAGTAGGTAGCAGGTAACAGTTAGGTAACAGGTAACAGTTAGGTAGTAGGTAACAGGTAAGTTAGGTTGCAGGTAACAGTTAGGTAGCAGGTAACAGTTAGGTAGCAGGTAGAAGGTAACAGTTAGGTTGCAGGTAACAGTTAGGTAGCAGGTAACAGGTAACAGTTAGGTAACAGGTAACAGTTAGGTTGCAGGTAACAGTTAGGTAGCAGGTAATAGTTGGGTAGCAGGTAATAGTTAGGTAGTAGGTAACAGGTAACAGTTAGGTTGCAGGTAACAGTTAGGTAGCAGGTAACAGGTAACAGTTAGGTAACAGGTAACAGTTAGGTAGCAGGTAATATTTGGGTAGCAGGTAACAGTTAGGTAGTAGGTAACAGGTAACAGTTAGGTTGCAGGTAACAGGTAACAGTTAGGTAACAGGTAACAGTTAGGTAACAGGTAACAGTTAGGTAACAGGTAACAGTTAGGTAGCAGGTAACAGGTAACAGTTAGGTAACAGGTAACAGTTAGGTAGCAGGTAATAGTTGGGTAGCAGGTAACAGTTAGGTAGTAGGTAACAGGTAACAGTTAGGTTGCAGGTAACAGTTAGGTAGCAGGTAACAGGTAACAGTTAGGTTGCAGGTAACAGTTAGGTAGCAGGTAACAGGTAACAGTTAGGTAACAGGTAACAGTTAGGTTGCAGGTAACAGTTAGGTAGCAGGTAACAGTTAGGTAGCAGGTAACAGGCAACAGTTAGGTAACAGGTAACAGTTAGGTAACAGGTAACAGTTAGGTAACAGGTAACAGTTAGGTAGCAGGTTGAAGTTAGGTAACAGGTAACAGTTAGGTAGTAGGTAACAGGTAAGTTAGGTATCAGGTAACAGTTAGGTAGTAGGTAACAGTTAAGTTAGGTAGCAGGTAACAGTTAGGTAGCAGGTAACAGGCAACAGTTAGGTAACAGGTAACAGTTAGGTAACAGGTAACAGTTAGGTAACAGGTAACAGTTAGGTAACAGGTAACAGTTAGGTAGCAGGTTGAAGTTAGGTAACAGGTAACAGTTAGGTAGTAGGTAACAGGTAAGTTATGTATCAGGTAACAGTTAGGTAGCAGGTAACAGTTAGGTAGCAGGTTGAAGTTAGGTAACAGGTAACAGTTAGGTAGTAGGTAACAGGTAAGTTAGGTAGCAGGTAACAGTTAGGTAGCACCATTACCAGATCTCACAACGCCTGCAGAAGGGTCTGGCACTGTGACAGCAGTTCTGGTATTTTACTTTACATGAAAATGCATCAATTTTTTGCTAATTTATAAAAAGAAAAAAATCGGAAATATCACATTTACATAAGTATTCAGACCCTTTACTCAGTACTTTGTTGAAGCACCTTTGGCAGCAATTACAGCATAGAGTATTCGACAAACACACCACTCGTTCATTCAAATCAATTTACAGTAGGCCTACAAATCCTGTACTCTCAATTGCAGTCAGTTCAGGAATTTAATTGCATTCCTATGGAATGAGTTGTATTGTTCTGTTTGTAGACTGTTGTGCTGTGCTATCTGTTTGTCTGTAGATTGAGTTGTGTTGTTCTGCTTCTGACTGTAAATTGCTCTGGATAAGAGGGTCTGCTAAATTAACAAAATGTAAAATAAAATGTAAAATGGTGTGCTGTGTGTAGTGTAACGTGTATTGTGTTGTCTGTAGACCAGCAGGGTGCGCAGAAGTCTGTGGAAGGTCCTCTGCCTCATCTTCCTCATCGCGCTGGTGATTGGAGTCTCCGTCATTGTGTGTTTAGGTACAGCATTTCCACTTCTATCGTAATGCTCTGGTGTCCTTATCATAGTTCATCGGTGTCTTTACCACAATAGAATAAAATAGAGTGGAATAGAGCAGAGCAGAATGAAATAGAGTGGAATAGAGCAGAGCAGAATGGAAAAGAGCAGAGCAGAATGGAATAGAGTGGAATAGAGCAGAGCATAATGGAATAGAGTAGAGTGGAATAGAGCAGAGCAGAATGGAATAGAGTAGAGTGGAATAGAGCAGAGCAGAATGGAATAGAGTGGAATAGAGTAGAGTGGAATAGAGCAGAGTGGAATAGAGCAGAGCAGAATGGAATAGAGTGGAATAGAGCAGAGCAGAATGGAATAGAGCAGAGCAGAATGGAGTAGAGCAGAGCAGAATGGAATAGAGTGGAATAGAGCAGAGCAGAATGGAATAGAGTGGAATAGAGCAGAGCAGAATGGAATAGAGCAGAGCAGAATGGAATAGAGTGGAATAGAGCAGAGCAGAATGGAATAGAGCAGAGCAGAATGGAATAGAGCAGAGCAGAATGGAATAAAGTGGAATAGAGCAGAGCAGAATGGAATAGAGCAGAGCAGAATGGAATAGAGTGGAATAGAGCAGAGCAGAATGGAATAGAGCAGAGCAGAATGGAATAGAGTGGAATAGAGCAGAGCAGAATGGAATAGAGCAGAATGGAATAGAGTGGAATAGAGTGGAATAGAGCAGAGCAGAATGGAATAGAGCAGAGCAGAATGGAATAGAGCAGAGCAGAGTGGAATAGAGCAGAGCAGAATGGAATAGAGTGGAATAGAGCAGAGCAGAATGGAATAGAGCAGAGCAGAATGGAATAGAGCAGAGCAGAGTGGAATAGAGCAGAACAGAATGGAATAGAGCAGAACAGAATGGAATAGAGCAGAGCAGAGTGGAATAGAGCAGAACAGAATGGAATAGAGCAGAGCAGAATGGAATAGAGCAGAGCAGAGTGGAATAGAGCAGAGCAGAATGGAATAGAGCAGAGCAAAATGGAATTGAGTAGAGTGGAATAGAGCAGAGCAGAATGGAATAGAGTGGAATAGAGCAGAGCAGAATGGAATAGAGCAGAGCAGAATGGAATAGAGCAGAGCAGAGTGGAATAGAGCAGAGCAGAATGGAATAGAGTGGAATAGAGCAGAGCAGAATGGAATAGAGCAGAGCAGAATGGAATAGAGTGGAATAGAGCAGAGCAGAATGGAATAGAGCAGAGCAGAGTGGAATAGAGCAGAGCAGAATGGAATAGAGTGGAATAGAGCAGAGCAGAATGGAATAGAGCAGAGCAGAATGGAATAGAGCAGAATGGAATAGAGCAGAGCAGAATGGAATAGAGCAGAGCAGAATGGAGTAGAGCAGAGCAGAATGGAATAGAGTGGAATAGAGCAGAGCAGAATGGAATAGAGTGGAATAGAGCAGAGCAGAATGGAGTAGAGTGGAATAGAGCAGAGCAGAATGGAATGGAATAGAGCAGAGCAGAATGGAATAGAGCAGAGCAGAATGGAATAGAGCAGAATGGAATAGAGCAGAGCAGAATTGAGTAGAGCAGAGCAGAATGGAATAGAGTGGAATAGAGCAGAGCAGAATGGAATAGAGTAGAGTGGAATAGAGCAGAGCAGAATGGAATAGAGTGGAATAGAGCAGAGCAGAATGGAATTGAGTAGAGTGGAATAGAGCAGAGCAGAATGGAATAGAGTGGAATAGAGCAGAGCAGAATGGAATAGAGCAGAGCAGAATGGAATAGAGCAGAGCAGAATGGAATAGAGTGGAATAGAGCAGAGCAGAATGGAATAGAGCAGAGCAGAATGGAATAGAGTGGAATAGAGCAGAGCAGAATGGAATAGAGCAGAGCAGAATGGAATAGAGCAGAGCAGAGTGGAATAGAGCAGAGCAGAATGGAATAGAGTGGAATAGAGCAGAGCAGAATGGAATAGAGCAGAGCAGAATGGAATAGAGCAGAGCAGAATGGAATAGAGTGGAATAGAGCAGAGCAGAATGGAATAGAGTGGAATAGAGCAGAACAGAATGGAATAGAGCAGAACAGAATGGAATAGAGCAGAGCAGAATGGAATAGAGCAGAGCAGAATGGAATAGAGCAGAGCAGAGTGGAATAGAGTGGAATAGAGCAGAACAGAATGGAATAGAGTGGAATAGAGCAGAGCAGAATGGAATAGAGTGGAATAGAGCAGAGCAGAATGGAATAGAGCAGAACAGAATGGAATAGAGCAGAGCAGAATGGAATAGAGCAGCGCAGAATGGAATAGAGCAGAGCAGAGTGGAATAGAGCAGAGCAGAGTGGAATAGAGTGGAATAGAGCAGAGCAGAATGGAATAGAGCAGAGTAGAATGGAATAGAGCAGAGCAGAGTGGAATAGAGCAGAGCAGAATGGAATAGAGTGGAATAGAGCAGAGCAGAATGGAATAGAGCAGAGCAGAATGGAATAGAGCAGAGCAGAATGGAATAGAGTGGAATAGAGCAGAGCGGAATGGAATAGAGCAGAGCAGAGTGGAATAGAGCAGAGCAGAATGGAATAGAGCAGAGCAGAGTGGAATAGAGCAGAGCAGAATGGAATAGAGTGGAATAGAGCAGAGCAGAATGGAATAGAGCAGAGTAGAATGGAATAGAGCAGAGCAGAGTGGAATAGAGCAGAGCAGAATGGAATAGAGTGGAATAGAGCAGAGCAGAATGGAATAGAGCAGAGCAGAATGGAATAGAGCAGAGCAGAATGGAATAGAGCAGAGCAGAGTGGAATAGAGCAGAGCAGAATGGAATAGAGTGGAATAGAGCAGAGCAGAATGGAATAGAGCAGAGCAGAATGGAATAGAGCAGAGCAGAATGGAATAGAGCAGAACAGAATGGAGTAGAGCAGAGCAGAATGGAATAGAGTGGAATAGAGCAGAGCAGAATGGAATAGAGTGGAATAGAGCAGAGCAGAATGGAGTAGAGTGGAATAGAGCAGAGCAGAATGGAATAGAGCAGAGCAGAATGGAATAGAGCAGAGCAGAATGGAATAGAGCAGAGCAGAATGGAATAGAGCAGAGCAGAATGGAGTAGAGCAGAGCAGAATGGAATAGAGTGGAATAGAGCAGAGCAGAATGGAATAGAGTAGAGTGGAATAGAGCAGAGCAGAATGGAATAGAGTGGAATAGAGCAGAGCAGAATGGAATAGAGCAGAATGGAATAGAGCAGAGCAGAATGGAGTAGAGCAGAGCAGAATGGAATAGAGTGGAATAGAGCAGAGCAGAATGGAATAGAGCAGAGCAGAATGGAATAGAGCAGAGCAGAATGGAATAGAGTGGAATAGAGCAGAGCGGAATGGAATAGAGCAGAGCAGAGTGGAATAGAGCAGAGCAGAATGGAATAGAGCAGAGCAGAGTGGAATAGAGCAGAGCAGAATGGAATAGAGTGGAATAGAGCAGAGCAGAATGGAATAGAGCAGAGTAGAATGGAATAGAGCAGAGCAGAGTGGAATAGAGCAGAGCAGAATGGAATAGAGTGGAATAGAGCAGAGCAGAATGGAATAGAGCAGAGCAGAATGGAATAGAGCAGAGCAGAATGGAATAGAGCAGAGCAGAGTGGAATAGAGCAGAGCAGAATGGAATAGAGTGGAATAGAGCAGAGCAGAATGGAATAGAGCAGAGCAGAATGGAATAGAGCAGAGCAGAATGGAATAGAGCAGAACAGAATGGAGTAGAGCAGAGCAGAATGGAATAGAGTGGAATAGAGCAGAGCAGAATGGAATAGAGTGGAATAGAGCAGAGCAGAATGGAGTAGAGTGGAATAGAGCAGAGCAGAATGGAATAGAGCAGAGCAGAATGGAATAGAGCAGAGCAGAATGGAATAGAGCAGAGCAGAATGGAATAGAGCAGAGCAGAATGGAGTAGAGCAGAGCAGAATGGAATAGAGTGGAATAGAGCAGAGCAGAATGGAATAGAGTAGAGTGGAATAGAGCAGAGCAGAATGGAATAGAGTGGAATAGAGCAGAGCAGAATGGAATAGAGCAGAATGGAATAGAGCAGAGCAGAATGGAGTAGAGCAGAGCAGAATGGAATAGAGTGGAATAGAGCAGAGCAGAATGGAATAGAGTGGAATAGAGCAGAGCAGAATGGAATAGAGCAGAGCAGAATGGAATAGAGCAGAGCAGAATGGAATAGAGTGGAATAGAGCAGAGCATAATGGAATAGAGCATAGCAGAATGGAATAGAGTGGAATAGCGCAGAGCAGAATGGAATAGAGTGGAATAGAGCAGAGCAGAATGGAATAGAGCAGAGCAGAATGGAATAGAGCAGAGCAGAGTGGAATAGAGCAGAGCAGAATGGAATAGAGTGGAATAGAGCAGAGCAGAATGGAATAGAGCAGAGCAGAATGGAATAGAGCAGAGCAGAATGGAATAGAGTGGAATAGAGCAGAGCAGAATGGAATAGAGCAGAACAGAATGGAATAGAGTGGAATAGAGCAGAGCAGAGTGGAATTAGGCAGAGCAGAATGGAATAGAGTGGAATAGAGCAGAGCAGAATGGAATAGAGCAGAGCAGAATGGAATAGAGTGGAATAGAGCAGAGCAGAATGGAATAGAGTGGAATAGAGCAGAATGGAATAGAGCAGAGCAGAATGGAATAGAGCAGAGCAGAGTGGAATAGAGCAGAGCAGAATGGAATAGAGTGGAATAGAGCAGAGCAGAATGGAATAGAGCAGAGCAGAATGGAATAGAGTGGAATAGAGCAGAGCAGAATGGAATAGAGTGGAATAGAGCAGAGCAGAATGGAATAGAGCAGAGCAGAATGGAATAGAGCAGAGCAGAGTGGAATAGAGCAGAGCAGAATGGAATAGAGTGGAATAGAGCAGAGCAGAATGGAATAGAGCAGAGCAGAATGGAATAGAGCAGAGCAGAATGGAATAGAGTGGAATAGAGCAGAGCAGAATGGAATAGAGCAGAACAGAATGGAATAGAGCAGAGCAGAATGGAATAGAGCAGAGCAGAATGGAATAGAGCAGAGCAGAATGGAATAGAGCAGAGCAGAGTGGAATAGAGTGGAATAGAGCAGAACAGAATGGAATAGAGTGGAATAGAGCAGAGCAGAATGGAATAGAGTGGAATAGAGCAGAGCAGAATGGAATAGAGCAGAGCAGAATGGAATAGAGCAGAGCAGAGTGGAATAGAGCAGAGCAGAATGGAATAGAGCAGAGCGGAATAGAGTGGAATAGAGCAGAATGGAATAGAGTGGAATAGAATAGGAGAGAATAAAATAGATTAGAATAGAATTTTCTTGATCACAGTATGGAAATGTGCCTTAGACGTGCTTCAGATGTAATGCATATGGATAAAAATAACATTAGAGTTGTAGATGACGTGTTATCTGTCTGGTTCTGATGCTGTCTGGTTCTGACCTGTCTGGCTCTGACCTGTCTGGTTCTGACCTGTCTGGTTCTGACTGTCTGGCTCTGACCTGTCTGGCTCTGACCTGTCTGGTTCTGACCTGTCTGGTTCTAACCTGTCTGGTTCTAACCTGTCTGGTTCTGACCTGTCTGGTTCTGACTGTCTGGCTCTGACCTGTCTGGCTCTGACCTGTCTGGTTCTGACCTGTCTGGTTCTAACCTGTCTGGTTCTGACCTGTCTGGTTCTGACCTGTCTGGCTCTGACCTGTCTGGTTCTGACCTGTCTGGTTCTGACCTGTCTGGTTCTGACCTGTCTGGTTCTAACCTGTCTGGTTCTGACTGTCTGGCTCTCCTTCTCTCTGGGTGAACAGTGATCCATGACGCTGTCTGGCTCTCCTTCTCTCTGGGTGAACAGTGATCCATGACGCTGTCTGGCTCTCCTTCTCTCTGGGTGAACAGTGATCCATGATGCTGTCTGGCTCTCCTTTTCTCTGGGTGAACAGTGATCCATGACGCTGTCTGGCTCTCCTTCTCTCTGGGTGAACAGTGATCCATGACGCTGTCTGGCTCTCCTTCTCTCTGGGTGAACAGTGATCCATGACGCTGTCTGGCTCTCCTTCTCTCTGGGTGAACAGTGATCCATGACGCTGTCTGGCTCTCCTTCTCTCTGGGTGAACAGTGATCCATGACGCTGTCTGGCTCTCCTTCTCTCTGGGTGAACAGTGATCCATGACGCTGTCTGGCTCTCCTTCTCTCTGGGTGAACAGTGATCCATGACGCTGTCTGGCTCTCCTTCTCTCTGGGTGAACAGTGATCCATGACGCTGTCTGGCTCTCCTTCTCTCTGGGTGAACAGTGATCCATGACGCTGTCTGGCTCTCCTTCTCTCTGGGTGAACAGTGATCCATGACGCTGTCTGGCTCTCCTTCTCTCTGGGTGAACAGTGATCCATGACGCTGTCTGGCTCTCCTTCTCTCTGGGTGAACAGTGATCCATGACGCTGTCTGGCTCTCCTTCTCTCTGGGTGAACAGTGATCCATGACGCTGTCTGGCTCTCCTTCTCTCTGGGTGAACAGTGATCCATGACGCTGTCTGGCTCTCCTTCTCTCTGGGTGAACAGTGATCCATGACGCTGTCTGGCTCTCCTTCTCTCTGGGTGAACAGTGATCCATGACGCTGTTTGGCTCTCCTTCTCTCTGGGTGAACAGTGATCCATGACGCTGTCTGGCTCTCCTTCTCTCTGGTTGAACAGTGATCCATGACGCTGTCTGGCTCTCCTTCTCTCTGGGTGAACAGTGATCCATGATGCTGTCTGGCTCTCCTTCTCTCTGGGTGAACAGTGATCCATGACGCTGTCTGGCTCTCCTTCTCTCTGGGTGAACAGTGATCCATGACGCTGTCTGGCTCTCCTTCTCTCTGGTTGAACAGTGATCCATGACGCTGTCTGGCTCTCCTTCTCTCTGGTTGAACAGTGATCCATGACGCTGTCTGGCTCTCCTTCTCTCTGGTTGAACAGTGATCCATGACGCTGTCTGGCTCTCCTTCTCTCTGGGTGAACAGTGATCCATGACGCTGTCTGGCTCTCCTTATCTCTGGGTGAACAGTGATCCATGACACTGTCTGGCTCTCCTTCTCTCTGGTTGAACAGTGATCCATGACACTGTCTGGCTCTCCATCTCTCTGGTTGAACAGTGATCCAAGATGACGTGGATGAGAAGTACGATCCAGCCTTGTTCAAGCTGCCGCGACATTTCAACGGAAGCTTCAGACTGACCAATCAGATATTCACACCAGAGCTGCTATCCCCAGCGTCCAATCAGAGTAAGGCCCTGTCCAGCCAACTAAAAGAGAAGGTACCTCGCATTTATGACTTTCAGGAATGTCAAAATCTCACTGTAAGCCTATTTATGACCTTCAACTCAACAGGAATGCATGTTTGAAGCATGCTTGTTTAATAACAAGTGTGTTACTACAACATATCATCTGGCTGTGAATTCTATGGAAGAGTATTAGGGCCAAGTGAAGAGAAAAACAAAATGGCGACAGGTGGTTGTACTTGGATTTTATTTATTTTTAGAGAATAAAGTAAAATTATTATTTAGAGAATAAAGTCAACATTTTTAGAATAAAGTCACAGTTATGGCCTATTTCAACATATCTCCCTGGCTCCCTGTTTCTGTGTGCGTCACTGTTGAAATGCCCGAGTTAGATGACCTGGAAAAACTATACTTTAGAATTGGCTTTAGTAACAAGGAAGTCCTTTCTCTTTTAACACGTAATAACCATATTATTATAAGTAGGCCTATTAGCACCTAGAAGAGGTTGTGCCACAGATTCTTTTCAGAATGAGGAACCACACAGACTCGGATGACGTATTTCATCCAAGTCTGTGTGGTTACGTACATAGGTAGAGACAGGTGGGTCGGTGCCGTTTAAGATGAGGGAGGATGAATCTTTTTTTTTTTTTTTTTATGAACATGGCACTTATTTCTATTACAGCATATTGGATGTCTGTCATCCATATTCCATTCACCCAGTTCAATGTAGCATCGATAGGTTTAGGCTACTACATGATACTCTAATGTTCCCCTGTATCCCATCATGAGGTTGCTACAACCTAGCCTATGAATGAAAGTTTACAACGTAGGTGCACACAGGTTGAGAGAATTTTGAGTAATCAAAGTGACAGACCGTGACACGTTCAATACCGCCTTGCACACTCTCGCCTGCATCTAGCTGATCTAGGGTGTAATCAAACAAAAGTTTCCTATTCGACAAATTCAGGTTTGTTTATCCCCGTTTCATTCCGTTTGCCTCCGTTTAAGAATAGTTTTTCAACAGAATCGCCGCAAAGAATACACCCCTGATCAGACGCAAACACAGTTCACTTTCATAGCAGCCACGTTGTATATATACAGTGGGGAAAAAAAGTATTTAGTCAGCCACCAATTGTGCAAGTTCTCCCACTTAAAAAGATGAGAGAGGCCTGTAATTTTCATCATAGGTACACGTCAACTATGACAGACAAAATGAGATTTTTTTTCTTCCAGAAAATCACATTGTAGGATTTTTAATGAATTTATTTGCAAATTATGGTGGAAAATAAGTATTTGGTCACCTACAAACAAGCAAGATTTCTGGCTCTCACAGACCTGTAACTTCTTCTTTAAGAGGCTCCTCTGTCCTCCACTCGTTACCTGTATTAATGGCACCTGTTTGAACTTGTTATCAGTATAAAAGACACCTGTCCACAACCTCAAACAGTCACACTCCAAACTCCACTATGGCCAAGACCAAAGAGCTGTCAAAGGACACCAGAAACAAAATTGTAGACCTGCACCAGGCTGGGAAGACTGAATCTGCAATAGGTAAGCAGCTTGGTTTGAAGAAATCAACTGTGGGAGCAATTATTAGGAAATGGAAGACATACAAGACCACTGATAATCTCCCTCGATCTGGGGCTCCGTGCAAGATCTCACCCGTGGGGTCAAAATGATCACAAGAACGGTGAGCAAAAATCCCAGAACCACACGGGGGGACCTAGTGAATGACCTGCAGAGAGCTGGGACCAAAGTAACAAAGCCTACCATCAGTAACACACTACGCCGCCAGGGACTCAAATCCTGCAGTGCCAGACGTGTCCCCCTGCTTAAGCCAGTACATGTCCAGGCCCGTCTGAAGTTTGCTAGAGTGCATTTGGATGATCCAGAAGAGGATTGGGGAGAATGTCATATGGTCAGATGAAACCAAAATATAACTTTTTGGTAAAAACTCAACTCGTCGTGTTTGGAGGACAAAGAATGCTGAGTTGCATCCAAAGAACACCATACCTACTGTGAAGCATGGGGGGTCGAAACATCATGATTTGGGGCTGTTTTTTCTGCAAAGGGACCAGGACGACTGATCCGTGTAAAGGAAAGAATGAATGGGGCCATGTATCGTGAGATTTTGAGTGAAAACCTCCTTCCATCAGCAAGGGCATTGAAGATGAAACGTGGCTGGGTCTTTCAGCATGACAATGATCCCAAACACACCGCCCGGGCAATGAAGGAGTGGCTTCGTAAGAAGCATTTCAAGGTCCTGGAGTGGCCTAGCCAGTCTCCAGATCTCAACCCCATAGAAAATCTTTGGAGGGAGTTGAAAGTCCGTGTTGCCCAGCGACAGCCCCAAAACATCACTGCTCTAAAGGAGATCTGCATGGAGGAATGGGTCAAAATACCAGCAACAGTGTGTGAAAACCTTGTGAAGACTTGTTTGAAAATGTTTGACCTGTGTCATTGCCAACAAAGGGTATATAACAAAGTATTGAGAAACTTTTGTTATTGACCAAATACTTATTTTCCACCATAATTTGTAAATAAATTCATAAAAAATCCTACAATGTGATTTTCTGGATTTTTTTTCCTAATTTTGTCTGTCATAGTTGACGTGTACCTATGATGAAAATTACAGGCCTCTCTCATCTTTTTAAGTGGGAGAACTTGCACAATTGGTGGCTGACTAAATACTTTTTTTCCCCACTGTAATTCCTTCTCGCGCCTATCTACTTCGCGCTCTCCTCCTCTCACCTTTTAACCTTCACCTGTGGACTTCAGTGCACAACACATTAGCTGCTTGTGACTAGGCGAAAAAACCTGTCCAAGCAAAACCTTCATATTATTACCGCTAACCGCTACACACAGCCTACATCGTTGTCACCATATTAGCTAACGTCATAGTCAACATAGCTACTAGAACTAACGTGTTAGTAAACCCGCTACAATCATGCAGTACAGTGTACAGCAAGCAGTTTAGCAGTTAAGCAGTTACACCTGGCGAGCCTCAGTAGAAATAAATTAATAAAACCAAAAGCTTACCTTGACTTACATTTACATTTTAGTCATTTAGCAGACACTCTTATCCAGAGCAACTTATAGGAGACTTGGAAGAGTTCCAGTGTCGGATAGCCATAGCCAGCTAGCTAATATAGCATCCCTCTCTGTTTGAGCTGCATTTGATGCTAGCTAAGGAAGTGGGGAAAAAATACTATGAAATATAGCTGTCTCTCTCTCTCTTGCTTCACCTTAATTTTGGAAGAAATGTATTTGTTAAAAACTGTTCAACTATTGTCTTTCTCTCTCTTTGAGTCAACTACTCACCACATTTTATACACTGCAGTGCTAGCTAGCTGTAGCTTATGCTTTCAGTTCTAGATTCATTCTCTGATCCTTTGATTGGGTGGACAACATGTCAGTTCATGCTGCAAGAGCCCTGATAGATTGGAGGATGTCCTCCGGAAGTTGTGGGAATTACTGTGTAAGTCTATGAAAGGGGGTGAGAACCATGAGCCTCCTAGGTTTTGTATTGAAGTCAATGTACCCAGAGGAGGACGGAAACTAGCTGTCCTCCGGCTACACCATGGTGCTACCCTACAGAGTGCTGCTGAGGCTACTGTAGACCTTCATTGCAAAACAGTGTGTTTTAATCAATTATTTGGTGACGTGAATATATTTATTATAGTTTTATCTAAAAAGGATAACTTTTTAAATGTTTCACTATTTTTATTTTTATGAAATTCACTGAGGAGGATGGTCCTCCCCTTCCTCCTCTGAGGAGCCTCCACTGCAGGTGTGTATGCGGGTGTGTATGCAGGTGTGTGTCGGGGGTCTAATACACTCATTCAAACAGGCGTCACACACACACACACATTTTACCATTTGTGTTTTGAGGTTGGACTTTAGCACGTAGGGCGCATCGATTGGTAGTCAGTATGTGTTACACCTGTGCTGGTTGCGATCTCATTAGTGGGAAGGTGTTTCACCTGTGCTGGCCCAGGTGATATTTAAGAGTGGCTGGCCCAGGTGATATTTAAGAGTGGCTGGCCCAGGTGATATTTAAGAGTGGCTGGCCCAGGTGATATTTAAGAGTGGCTGGCCCAGGTGATATTTAAGAGGGCTGGCCCAGGTGATATTTAAGTGGCTGGCCCAAGTGATATTTAAGAGTGGCTGGCCCAGGTGATATTTAAGAGTGGCTGGCCCAGGTGATATTTAAGAGTGGCTGGCCCAGGTGATATTTAAGAGTGGCTGGCCCAGGTGATATTTAAGAGTGGCTGGCCCAGGTGATATTTAAGAGTGGCTGGCCCAGGTGATATTTAAGAGTGGCTGGCCCAGGTGATATTTAAGAGTGGCTGGCCCAGGTGATATTTAAGAGTGGCTGGCCCAGGTGATATTTAAGAGCGGCTGGCCCAGTGCTCCGGTTGTCTTGATAGATGTGGAGCATTAACACCTTTAGTTGTCTCTCCCTATTTGACTTCTAGAAAAACATTTATTTATCTGATCTTCCCTGTTTTCATTTTGCTCCACTTTGTCATGGTGCCTTTCCAATTTGCTACAATGTCCTCACTGTGCGTAACAGCTAGGCCTTGGGCTGAATCTCCAAAATGCAAATTCTAGCTCTGGTGCATCCTTCAAACATACAGTGACTTGCAAAAGTATTCATCCCCCTTGGCGTTTTTCCTATTTTGTTGCATTACAACCTGTAATTTAAATGGATTTCTATTTGGATTTCATGTTAATGGACATAGACAAAATAGTCCAAATTGGTGAAGTGAAATGAAAAAAAGAACTTGTTTCAAAAAAATTCAAATAAATAAATAATGGAAAAGTGGTGCGTGCATATGTATTCACCCCCTTTGCTATGAAGCCCTTAAATAAGATCTGGTGCAACCAATTACCTTCAGAAGTCACATAATTAGTTAAATAAAGTCCGCCTGTGTGCAATCTAAGTGTCACATGATCTGTCACATGATCTCAGTATATATACACCTGTTCTGAAAGGCCCCAGAGTCTGCAATACCACTAAGCAAGGGGCACCACCAAGCAAGCGGCACCATGAAGACCAAGGAGCTCTCCAAACAGGTCAGGGACAAAGTTGTGGAGAAGTACAGATCAGGGTTGGGTTATAAAAAAATATCAGAAACTTTGAACATCCCACGGAGCACCATTAAATCTATTATTAAAAAAATATCCGAATATGGCACTACAACAAACCTGCCAAGAGAGGGCCGCCCACCAAAAGTCACGGACCAGGCAAGGAGGGCATTAATCAGAGAGGCAACAAAGAGACCAAAGATAACGCTGAAGGAGCTGCAAAGCTCCACAGAGGAGATTGGAGTATCTGTCCATAGGACCACTTTAAGCCGTACACTCCACAGATCTGGGCTTTATGGAAGAGTGGCCAGAAAAAAGACATTGCTTAAAGAAAAAAATAAGCAAACACGTTTGGTGTTCGCCAAAAGGCATGTGGGAGACTCCCCAAACATATGGAAGAAGGTACTCTGGTCAGATGAGACTAAAATTGAGCTTTTTGGCCATCAAGGGAAACAAAACACCTCCCATCACCCCGAGAACACCATCCCCACAGTGAAGCATGGTGGTGGCATGTTTTTCATCGGCAGGGACTGGGAAACTGGTCAGAATTGAAGGAATAATGGATGGTGCTAAATACAGAGAAATTCTTGAGGGAAACCGGTTTCAGTCTTCCAGAGATTTGAGACTGGGACGGCGGTTCACCTTCCAGCAGGACAATGACCCTAAGCATACTGCTAAAGCAACACTTGAATTGTTTATGGAGAAACATTTAAATGTCTTGGAATGACCTAGTCAAAGCCCAGACCTCAATCCAATTGAGAATCTGTGGTATGACTTCAAGATTGCTGTATACCAGCGGAACCCATCCAACTTGAAGGAGCTGGAGCAGTTCTGCCTTGAAGAATGGGCAAAAATCCCAGTGGCTAGATGTGCCAAGCTTATAGAGACATACCCCAAGAGACTTGTAGCTGTAATTGCTGCAAAAGGTGGCTCTACAAAGGATTGACTTTGGGGGGGTGAATAGTTATGCATGCTCAAGTTTTCAGTTTTTTTGTCTTATTTCTTGTTTGTTTCACAAGAAAAAATATTTTTCATCTTCAAAGTGGTAGGCATGTTGTGCAAATGAAATGATACAAACCCCCCAAAAAAATCCATTTTAATTCCAGGTTGTAAGGCAACAAAATAGGAAAAATGCCAAGGTGGGTGAATACTTTCGCAAGCCACTGTATGTCGAAACGAAAGGTTAACTTACAAATGTAATGTGTAATGTGTTTTCTGTAGGCTACACTTCCAATGAAGTAGACTCATAGGCTTATGCTTATTACCTTGTGAATGTAGATCACGGATTGTGTGGAGAAGGATTGCGCGTCCAGTCGGGCTCAAGGTATGCAAGGTCCCAGTCATGGACCCTGTCATGGACCTTGCATAGCCACGGGGCAGGGGTTTGGTTAAAGCCCCGTCTGAGACAGGTTATAATATTGGAACTTAAAATCACTAACAGCCAACAGGTCTAGTCACTAGCCTCTATAAGGTGAACCAGTGGTAGCCTCAGTTAGCGGTAGAGCTGAGACGAATAGCCTGTAACGGAGATCCATGACCCTGTTTTGGGATAACCTATGATCCTTCATTCCTCCCATCCTTGTCCGATAGATGGATAGTGAAAGGAGATATGATGCTAGGCTACCAACATGGCAGATCAGTGAATATGTATTTATAGCCTGCCTATATAGTCTATCATCATTTATCTAATATGTGTATATTTAGATCACTGATTATTTCAAGAAAAGGGAGAATCCATCCAAGAATATATTCAAACGGATTAGCTGGTTTGCGAATGCAGGAGTGGTCCTTAAGTTGTTGCTCCTCCCACAGACACTTGTGTAAAACCCCTGCTTCATTGTTCGTTCCTCCCACAGCCGTTGGATAGGCCTATAATTGTGACCGACCAGGTCGATTTGGTCTTATGTAGCAACATTTGAAATTCTGTTTTTTTTTTACATTGGATAAAAGTAAAGACTAGAAATGTTGATATTTAAGTGATAATGGCCGAGAAGCTGGTGTTTGAAGGATATATTGGCACGGGTGTTGTTAGGCCCGAGACTAACGTTATTTTGATGAATTTATTCATACTATTTAATCCTTCCACAAAATATAGTCCCGACACAAATCTAGGGTTGCTACCCAAGCCGGCTGGTTGTTCATTCTATTGGTTCGGTTGATAGAGACCCGACCCAGTCGGTCAGTCTTTTTGTTCTGTATCTATGGACGTGACCCAGTCGTTCAGTCTTTTTGTTCTGTATCTATGGACGTGACCCAGTCGTTCAGTCTTTTTGTTCTGTATCTATGGACGCGACCCAGTCGGTCAGTCTTTTTGTTCTGTATCTATGGACGCGACCCAGTCGTTCAGTCTTTTTGTTCTGTATCTATGGACGCGACCCAGTCGTTCAGTCTTTTTGTTCTGTATCTATGGGCGCGACCCAGTCGGTCAGTCTTTTTGTTCTGTATCTATGGACGTGACCCAGTCGTTCAGTCTTTTTGTTCTGTATCTATGGACGTGACCCAGTCGTTCAGTCTTTTTGTTCTGTATCTATGGACGCGACCCAGTCGTTCAGTCTTTTTGTTCTGTATCTATGGACGCGACCCAGTCGGTCAGTCTTTTGTTCTGTATCTATGGACGCGACCCAGTCGTTCAGTCTTTTTGTTCTGTATCTATGGGCGCGACCCAGTCGTTCAGTCTTTTTGTTCTGTATCTATGGACGTGACCCAGTCGTTCAGTCTTTTTGTTCTGTATCTATGGACGCGACCCAGTCGTTCAGTCTTTTTGTTCTGTATCTATGGACGTGACCCAGTCGTTCAGTCTTTTTGTTCTGTATCTATGGACGCGACCCAGTCGTTCAGTCTTTTGTTCTGTATCTATGGACGCGACCCAGTCGTTCAGTCTTTTTGTTCTGTATCTATGGAGCGCGACCCAGTCGGTCAGTCTTTTTGTTCTGTATCTATGGAACGTGACCCAGTCGTTCAGTCTTTTTGTTCTGTATCTATGGGCGTGACCCAGTCGTTCAGTCTTTTGTTCTGTATCTATGGACGTGACCCAGTCGTTCAGTCTTTTTGTTCTGTATCTATGGGACGCGACCCAGTCGGTCAGTCTTTTTGTTCTGTATCTATGGACGCGACCCAGTCGTTCAGTCTTTTGTTCTGTATCTATGGACGCGACCCAGTCGTTCAGTCTTTTTGTTCTGTATCTATGGACGCGACCCAGTCGGTCAGTCTTTTTGTTCTGTATCTATGGACGCGACCCAGTCGTTCAGTCTTTTTGTTCTGTATCTATGGACGTGACCCAGTCGTTCAGTCTTTTTGTTCTGTATCTATGGACGTGACCCAGTCGTTCAGTCTTTTTGTTCTGTATCTATGGACGTGACCCAGTCGTTCAGTCTTTTTGTTCTGTATCTATGGACGCGACCCAGTCGTTCGTTCTAAATGTTCCATTGCCTTACTGGCTGGCAACGTTCTTATCCCTTGCTTGCTAGCTAGCCAACTACGGCTAATTTACAGTCACGTCAAAAAGTGCCGCCAGAATAACAGCAAAGTTGCAACATTTGCATTTGTTTAAGCTGTTTTCTAGTGACATGAGGCGCGATTTCGCCTGGCATAGAAAATGTGCTCACTCGTCAGGACACTGTTGTCCAGAGGAGCTAGCCAACAACACAGCTAACATAATCACTTCAAACTGAAGCTGGAAAGACAGAAAACTAGCTGCACTTCGTTTCTTTTTACCTTTTTTTCAATTGACATTTCTTTGTATATATCCATAAAAATGATACCAGCTGATTCATGATTTTGACTGGCTGAGAAACGCTGTCTGCCTGCCTGCCTGCCTGCCTACCTGTCTGCCTGCCTGCCTGCCTGTCTGCCTGCCTGCCTGCCTGTCTGTCTGCCTGCCTGTCTGCCTGTCTGCCTGTCTGCCTGTCTGCCTGCCTGCCTGTCTGCCTGCCTGCCTGCCTGCCTGCCTGCCTGTCTCGTCCCGACTCCCAACACATTCATTACTATAGGGCAGCTGGAGATCTCATTTGAATATTGAAACAATGTTGCAAATGTCGGAGAGACAGACAGCAAGGTTTATACAAATCTCCGCTGTTGAAAACGAAATGTTAGTCTAAAAGAAATGGGAGATAATGTCTAGATGCTTTTTATAGTGGAGATCAAGTTTAAGAAGTGCCTGGCTGGGCTGATGAGACAGTGGATTGCGCAGTCAGATGGAACAGAGTAAATAGGCATTTTAACGTCATAGATTTAGCCGGTGGTAACTTGTGGAATAGACACCAGCTGGAATGCGGTTTAAACCAATAAGCAATTAGGATTAGACCCACCCGTTGTATAACATACACTACAGTTGAGGAACAATGGGAAAGTAATTCTGCTTTGAAAGTTGATAAACTTGTAACCCCAATTTTGAGAAAATGGCCTTTGAATGTTTTGGTAGGCTACACCTATTGGAGAGCTCTTCTTTGTCTACACCCATTCAGCGTCGCTCACACCCTTTTAAGCCCCACCCATCTCTCTATGGATTCCCATGTGAGGCCATGTGCTAAACAGAGTGAGTACGGTAGTGGACTAAACACAGAAGGTTTCCAGACTAAAGGCTGGTTTATGCTACGTCTATCGACATGTCTGTAGACAGTTGTCACAGAACATTCTATTGTCGTCAGACATCAAACTTGTCGTTGTCGTTATGAAAAGGTATAAACACAAAAAAAACGACAGGCTGCGTGACATCAGTAGCCTGGTGGTCCAAAATAGCATAACTGGTTTATTTTAACACCAATAAACCCATCCGTTTAAAAATGAATTTAGTATATGTCAATCTAGGAAACCAGGCAACTAAAAGCAACTTTTTCTCAAAATATTGCCAAGCAATTCCCAAAATATTGCCACTTTTTTCTCAAAATATTGCCACTTTTTTAAAGTACTATCATACAAAACATAATAATCCAAGTACCACCACCTGTTGCTGTTTATTTCTTTTACTGTCAAGCTGGTCCCTGGCAGGGAGCCTCAAACTGGTCCCTGGCAGGGAGCCTCAAACTGGTCCCTGACAGGGAGCCTCAAACTGGTCCCTGGCAGGGAGCCTCAAACTGGTCCCTGGCAGGGAGCCTCAAACTGGTCCCTGGCAGGGAGCCTCAAACTGGTCCCTGGCAGGGAGCCTCAAACTGGTCCCTGGCAGGGAGCCTCAAACTGGTCCCTGGCAGGGAGCCTCAAACTGGTCCCTGGCAGGGAGCCTCAAACTGGTCCCTGGCAGGGAGCCTAGTGTTATGGTGTTGTCAGTTTGGTTTAAGTTCTTAGAATGTGGAAGGAATCTGTAGGAGGAGGGCTTAACGGGAACAAGGGAATTCCCATGGTAGTGACAGGAAGTTGAGTTCCAAGGAAAGACATTCACACTCTCTTTTCCTCTTTCACTTTACTTCTCTATTCCCTGTGTCTCTCTCTCTCGCTCTGTCTCTCTTTCTCCCCCCCATCCCCCCCCCCTCTCTCACCCCTCTCCATCTCTCTTTCTCCCCTCCACCTCTCTCTCACCCCTCTCCATCTCTCTTTCTCCCCCCCATCCCCCCTCTCCATCTCTCTTTCTCCCCTCTCTCCATCTCTCTCACCCCTCTCCATCTCTCTTTCTCCCCTCCACCTCTCTCTCACCCCTCTCCACCTCTCTCTCGCCCCTCAGTTGTCTGATCTCTACAGTTTATCTCCGGCCCTGGGTCGCTACTTCTCCAGTGCTGGAATCTCTGACTTCAGGTAACACGTAATAAAACAAAGTAACACATATATTACTGTCTTCATTGAAAGGATGGCTTTTTCCGGTACTTTCCACTACCCTCTGTATGCTGGCATTTAACGAGAGCCAGATGGAAAAAAATATTATATTTATTTCCCATGCTTCATTGCAATGATATATAATTACGGTAGAGCCCGTTTTTTTTCTCCTTGGTCAAGTCTTACGGTCAGGAAAAACTCTTGGCCCTAGCAATGACATGGAGATTGACTGGCTGGTCTGCTTTTCCTCTCAGAAACGGCTCTGTGGTAGCTGACTACTGGCTCCGGTTCCTGATGCCCCTGAACGATGCCGAGTTGGAGAAGTTCACTCTGAGTAGAGAGATGGTGTATAACGTCTTTAGACAGTCTCTCTATGACCAAGACCCTGAGCTCAACCACCCACTGTATATACACCCGGCTTCACTGGACATGCAGGGTGAGACACACACACTGGACACGCAGGGTGAGAGTGGCACACATGCGAGCACATACCCTCACGCGCGCAAGCACACACTCACAATATAACAATATAAACTGTTGCTGAAATATAATCTAATGAATTTAAATTCTGAATTGTTCCTATGATGTTATTCTTAACAGTGTTATTTTTGTTTTTCTTACTTTGCAGTTGGCAGTGACTAGTGAGAGCACAAGTGGCGTGCTGTGTTGGTGCCATAATCAGGTGGTATTTGGGGTACGCCTGACTGTCTGTGACGTTGTGTTTCTGTCCTCTACGATGCTGCATCCACCCATATCTCAGAGGAAGTGGCATGAGGATGGGGCCACCACAGCCAGAAAGGGGGATATGTTTGCTTTCTAGTGTTTTAAACAAAAAATGTCTTTCTATATTTTCTATATTCTATATAAGTGGAATATCTGATGGATACATAGAACCCATGGACCAACCCAGACAGACACATATAATGGAATCCTGTGAGTGGGGAAGTCTGGTGAAACTGGGTCACTATTACTGTATCAGCGGCACGTCCAACCTGACAGACTATGAAAGTGTCCCTTGACCATTTACATTTACATCATTTAGCAGACGCTCTTATCCAGAGCGACTTAGAAATTGGTGCATTCAACTTATGATAGCCAGTGGGACAACCACTTTTTTTTCCTTATTTTTTTATGGGGGGGTGGGGGGGGTAGAAGGATTACTTTATACTATTCCAGGTATTCTTTTAAGAGGTAGGGTTTCAAGTGTCTCCGGAAGGTGGTCAGTGACTCTGCTGTCCTGGCGTCGTGGGGGAGCTTGTTCCACCATTGGGGTGCCAGAGCAGCGAATAGCTTTGACTGGGCTGAGCGGGAACTGTGCTTCCGTAGAGGTAGGGGGGCTACCTCTACCTCTGTTCACAAACACAGCTGTTTTCTTCACTGTTGAATGTATGACAAATAGACATGGATGAGACTTTTCTGCACATTCCCTCTATCCATCATTCCATCTATCCATCATTCCATCTATCTCATGTAGCCAAGAGAATGGAAAGGCCATTGGGTGTTTACAGGAAGTGTTTAAATGCAGTGTCTGACGGTGTATACTTTGCATGTTGAATGTCAAAGTGGATTAACAAAGTCTGTGGCCAAACGAGATATTTTTATCCAATATGTTTCTATGTGTTGTAATATGACTTCCTGAACCCTACTGTATAGTATGTATCATCTCTGAGGGAAGGACTATTCCAATTTGAGGCATTGCTTGAATCTCTTTATTCCTTTACATTTTACGTTAATTCATTGGAAACTGCATTTTAATTTTGTGAAATAAATTGTATTTTTTATTGTACTCTGGAAGGTGTTGTCCTAATTAGCTAAAAGTCCCTCTGCCTCATACCACTAACTGGGTGCTACGTCACTCACATCCAGTCACTCATACCACTAACTACGTCACTCACACCACTAACTGGGTGCTGCTACGTCACTCACATCCAGTCACTCATACCACTAACTACGTCACTCACATCCAGTCACTCATACCACTAACTACGTCACTCACATCCAGTCACTCATACCACTAACTACGTCACTCATACCACTAACTGGGTGCTGCTACGTCACTCACATCCAGTCACTCATACCACTAACTGGGTGCTGCGTCACTCACATCCAGTCACTCATACCACTAACTGGGTGCTGCTACGTCACTCACATCCAGTCACTCATACCACTAACTACGTCACTCACATCCAGTCACTCATACCACTAACTGGGTGCTGCTACGTCACTCACATCCAGTCACTCATACCACTAACTACGTCACTCACATCCAGTCACTCATACCACTAACTGGGTGCTACGTCACTCACATCCAGTCACTCATACCACTAACTACGTCACTCACACCACTAACTGGGTGCTACGTCACTCACATCCAGTCACTCATACCACTAACTACGTCACTCACATCCAGTCACTCATACCACTAACTGGGTGCTACGTCACTCACATCCAGTCACTCATACCACTAACTGGGTGCTACGTCACTTCACATTCAGTCACTCATACCACTAACTACGTCACTCACATCCAGTCACTCATACCACTAACTGGGTGCTACGTCACTCACATCCAGTCACTCATACCACTAACTACGTCACTCACATCCAGTCACTCATACCACTAACTGGGTGCTACGTCACTCACATCCAGTTGGCATGCGTTTATTCCTTAGTTATGCAGAAGCAATGACCACGCTATTCCTTTTGTTGTTTTCCTTTAAATAAGTTGTTGTTGTTTACAGCTACAGAAGTTGTCAATGTTCCACATGACTGAACACTAGGTGGCGATGATGTTTCCATGTGTCTCTGTACCACCACTGTCTCTACTGTCTCCCGATGTTCCATGTGTCTCTGTACCACTACTGTCTCCTGATGTTCCACGTGTCTCTGTACCACCACTGTCTCTACTGTCTCCTGATGTTCCATGTGTCTCTGTACCACTACTGTCTCTACTGTCTCCTGATGTTCCATGTGTCTCTGTACCACTACTGTCTCTACTGTCTCCTGATGTTCCATGTGTCTCTGTACCACTACTGTCTCTACTGTCTCCTGATGTTCCATGTGTCTCTGTACCACTACTGTCTCTACTGTCTCCTGATGTTCCACGTGTCTCTGTACCACTACTGTCTCTACTGTCTCCTGATGTTCCATGTGTCTCTGTACCACTACTGTCTCTACTGTCTCCTGATGTTCCATGTGTCTCTGTACCACTACTGTCTCTACTGTCTCCTGATGTTCCATGTGTCTCTGTACCACTACTGTCTCTACTGTCTCCTGATGTTCCATGTGTCTCTGTACCACTACTGTCTCTACTGTCTCCTGATGTTCCATGTGTCTCTGTACCACTACTGTCTCCTGATGTTCCATGTGTCTCTGTACCACCACTGTCTCTACTGTCTCCTGATGTTTCATGTGTCTCTGTACCACTACTGTCTCTACTGTCTCCTGATGTTCCATGTGTCTCTGTACCACTACTGTCTCTACTGTCTCCCTGATGTTCCATGTGTCTCTGTACCACTACTGTCTCCTGATGTTCCATGTGTCTCTGTACCACCACTGTCTCTACTGTCTCCTGATGTTTCCATGTGTCTCTGTACCACTACTGTCTCTACTGTCTCCTGATGTTTCCATGTGTCTCTGTACCACTACTGTCTCTACTGTCTCCTGATGTTCCATGTGTCTCTGTACCACTACTGTCTCTACTGTCTCCTGATGTTCCATGTGTCTCTGTACCACTACTGTCTCCTGATGTTTCCATGTGTCTCTGTACCACCACTGTCTCTACTGTCTCCTGATGTTCCATGTGTCTCTGTACCACCACTGTCTCTACTGTCTCCTGATGTTTCCATGTGTCTCTGTACCACTACTGTCTCTACTGTCTCCTGATGTTCCATGTGTCTCTGTACCACCACTGTCTCTACTGTCTCCTGATGTTCCACGTGTCTCTGTACCACCACTGTCTCTACTGTCTCCTGAAGTTCCACGTGTCTCTGTACCACTACTGTCTCTACTGTCTCCTGATGTTCCATGTGTCTCTGTACCACTACTGTCTCCTGATGTTTCCATGTGTCTCTGTACCACCACTGTCTCTACTGTCTCCTGATGTTCCACGTGTCTCTGTACCACCACTGTCTCTACTGTCTCCTGATGTTCAATGTGTCTCTGTACCACTACTGTCTCTACTGTCTCCTGATGTTCCATGTGTCTCTGTACCACCACTGTCTCCTGATGTTCCTCTGTACCACTACTGTCTCTACTGTCTCCTGATGTTCCATGTGTCTCTGTACCACTACTGTCTCTACTGTCTCCTGATGTTCCATGTGTCTCTGTACCACCACTGTCTCTACTGTCTCCTGATGTTCCATGTGTCTCTGTACCACTACTGTCTCTACTGTCTCCTGATGTTTCCATGTGTCTCTGTACCACTACTGTCTCCTGATGTTCCACGTGACTCTGTACCACTACTGTCTCTACTGTCTCCTGATGTTCCATGTGTCTCTGTACCACCACTGTCTCTACTGTCTCCTGATGTTCCATGTGTCTCTGTACCACCACTGTCTCTACTGTCTCCTGATGTTCCATGTGTCTCTGTACCACTACTGTCTCTACTGTCTCCTGATGTTCCATGTGTCTCTGTACCACCCCTGTCTCTACTGTCTCCTGATGTTCCATGTGTCTCTGTACCACTACTGTCTCTACTGTCTCCTGATGTTCCATGTGTCTCTGTACCACTACTGTCTCTACTGTCTCCTGATGTTCCATGTGTCTCTGTACCACTACTGTCTCTACTGTCTCCTGATGTTCCATGTGTCTCTGTACCACCACTGTCTCTACTGTCTCCTGATGTTCCATGTGTCTCTGTACCACCACTGTCTCTACTGTCTCCTGATGTTCCATGTGTCTCTGTACCACTACTGTCTCTACTGTCTCCTGATGTTCCATGTGTCTCTGTACCACCACTGTCTCTACTGTCTCCTGATGTTCCATGTGTCTCTGTACCACTACTGGACACGCAGGGTGAGAGTGGCACACACTGGACACGCAGGGTGAGAGTGGCAGACACTGGACACGCAGGGTGAGACACACACACTGGACACGCAGGGTGAGACACACACACTGGACACGCAGGGTGAGAGTGGCACACACTGGACACGCAGGGTGAGACACACACACTGGACACGCAGGGTGAGACACACACACTGGACACGCAGGGTGAGAGTGGCACACACTGGACACGCAGGGTGAGACACACACACTGGACACGCAGGGTGAGACACATACACTGGACACGCAGGGTGAGACACACACACTGGACACGCAGGGTGAGAGTGGCAGACACTGGACACGCAGGGTGAGAGTGGCACACACTGGACACGCAGGGTGAGAGTGGCACACACTGGACACGCAGGGTGAGACACACACACTGGACACGCAGGGTGAGAGTGGCACACTGGATACGCAGGGTGAGAGTGGCACACACTGGACACGCAGGGTGAGAGTGGCTCACACTGGACACGCAGGGTGAGAGTGGCACACACTGGACACGCAGGGTGAGAGTGGCAGACACTGGACACGCAGGGTGAGACACACACACTGGACACGCAGGGTGAGACACACACACTGGACACGCAGGGTGAGAGTGGCACACACTGGACACGCAGGGTGAGAGTGGCACACACTGGACACGCAGGGTGAGACACACACACTGGACACGCAGGGTGAGAGTGGCACACACTGGACACGCAGGGTGAGAGTGGCAGACACTGGACACGCAGGGTGAGAGTGGCACACACTGGACACGCAGGGTGAGACACACACACTGGACACGCAGGGTGAGAGTGGCAGACACTGGACACGCAGGGTGAGAGTGGCACACACTGGACACGCAGGGTGAGACACACACTGGATACGCAGGGTGAGACACACACACTGGACACGCAGGATGAGAGGGGCAGACACTGGACACGCAGGGTGAGAAGTGGCACACACTGGACACGCAGGGTGAGACACACACACTGGACACGCAGGGTGAGACACACACACTGGACACGCAGGGTGAGAGTGGCTCACACTGGACACGCAGGGTGAGAGTGGCACACACTGGACACGCAGGGTGAGAGTGGCACACACTGGACACGCAGAGTGAGAGTGGCACACACTGGACACGCAGGGTGAGAGGGGAACACACTGGACACGCAGAGTGAGAGTGGCACACACTGGACACGCAGGGTGAGACACACACACTGGACACGCAGGGTGAGAGTGGCACACACGACACGCAGGGTGAGTGTGGCACACACTGGACACGCAGGGTGAGACACACACACTGGACACGCAGGGTGAGAGTGGCACACACTGGACACGCAGGGTGAGACACACACACTGGACACGCAGGGTGAGAGTGGCACACACTGGACACGCAGGGTGAGACACACACACTGGACAAGCAGGGTGAGAGTGGCACACACTGGACACGCAGGGTGAGACACACACACTGGACACGCAGGGTGAGAGTGGCACACACTGGACACGCAGGGTGAGAGTGGAACACACTGGACACGCAGGGTGAGACACACACACTGGACACGCAGGGTGAGAGTGGCACACACTGGACACGCAGGGTGAGAGTGGCACACACTGGACACGCAGGGTGAGAGTGGCACACACTGGACACGCAGAGTGAGAGTAGCACACACTGGACACGCAGGGTGAGAGGGGCAGACACTGGACACGCAGGGTGAGAGTGGCACACACTGGACACGCAGGGTGAGAGTGGCACACACTGGACACGCAGGGTGAGACACACACACTGGACACGCAGGGTGAGACACACACACTGGACACGCAGGGTGAGAGTGGCACACACTGGACACGCAGGGTGAGAGTGGCACACACGACACGCAGGGTGAGAGGGGCACACACTGGACACGCAGGGTGAGAGTGGCACACACTGGACACGCAGGGTGAGAGTGGCACACACTGGACACGCAGGGTGAGAGTGGCACACACTGGACACGCAGGGTGAGACACACACACTGGACACGCAGGGTGAGAGTGGCACACACTGGACACGCAGGGTGAGAGGGGCAGACACTGGACACGCAGGGTGAGAGTGGCACACACTGGACACGCAGGGTGAGAGTGGCACACACTGGACACGCAGGGTGAGACACACACACTGGACACGCAGGGTGAGAGTGACACACACTGGACACGCAGGGTGAGAGTGGCACACACTGGACACGCAGGGTGAGAGTGGCACACACTGGACACGCAGGGTGAGAGTGGCACACACTGGACACGCAGGGTGAGAGGGGCACACACTGGACACGCAGGGTGAGACACACACACTGGACACGCAGGGTGAGAGTGGCACACACTGGACACGCAGGGTGAGACACACACACTGGACACGCAGGGTGAGAGTGGCACACACTGGATACGCAGGGTGAGAGTGGCACACACTGGACACGCAGGGTGAGAGGGGCAGACACTGGACACGCAGGGTGAGAGTGGCACACACTGGACACGCAGGGTGAGAGTGGCACACACTGGACACGCAGGGTGAGAGTGGCACACACTGGACACGCAGGGTGAGAGTGGCACACACTGGACACGCAGGGTGAGAGTGGCACACACTGGACACGCAGGGTGAGAGTGGCACACACTCACAATATAACAATATAAACTGTTGCTGAAATATAATCTAATGAATTTAAATTCTGAATTGTTCCTATGATGTTATTTTTGTTTTTCTTACTTTGCAGTTGGCAGTGACTAGTGAGAGCACAAGTGGCGTGCTGTGTTGGTGCCATAATCAGGTGGTATTTGGGGTACGCCTGACTGTCTGTGACGTTGTGTTTCTGTCCTCTACCATGCTGCATCCACCCATATCTCAGAGGAAGTGGCATGAGGATGGGGCCACCACAGCCAGAAAGGGGGATATGTTTGCTTTCTAGTGTTTTAAACAAAAATGTCTTTCTATATTTTCTATATAAGTGGAATATCTGATGGATACATAGAACCCATGGACCAACCCAGACAGACACATATAATGGAATCCTGTGAGTGGGGAAGTCTGGTGAAACTGGGTCACTATTACTGTATCAGCGGCACGTCCAACCTGACAGACTATGAAAGTGTCCCTTGACCATTTACATTTACATCATTTAGCAGACGCTCTTATCCAGAGCGACTTACAAATTGGTGCATTCAACTTATGATAGCCAGTGGGACAACCACTTTTTTTTCCTTATTTTTTTATGGGGGGGTGGGGGGGTAGAAGGATTACTTTATACTATTCCAGGTATTCTTTTAAGAGGTAGGGTTTCAAGTGTCTCCGGAAGGTGGTCAGTGACTCTGCTGTCCTGGCGTCGTGGGGGAGCTTGTTCCACCATTGGGGTGCCAGAGCAGCGAATAGCTTTGACTGGGCTGAGCGGGAACTGTGCTTCCGTAGAGGTAGGGGGGCTACCTCTACCTCTGTTCACAAACACAGCTGTTTTCTTCACTGTTGAATGTATGACAAATAGACATGGATGAGACTTTTCTGCACATTCCATCTATCCATCATTCCATCTATCCATCATTCCATCTATCTCAAGTAGCCAAGAGAATGGAAAGGCCATTGGGTGTTTACAGGAAGTGTTTAAATGCAGTGTCTGACGGTGTATACTTTGCATGTTGAATGTCAAAGTGGATTAACAAAGTCTGTGGCCAAACGAGATATTTTTATCCAATATGTTTCTATGTGTTGTAATATGACTTCCTGAACCCTACTGTATAGTATGTATCATCTCTGAGGGAAGGACTATTCCAATTTGAGGCATTGCTTGAATCTCTTTATTCCTTTACATTTTACGTTAATTCATTGGAAACTGCATTTTAATTTTGTGAAATAAATTGTATTTTTTATTGTACTCTGGAAGGTGTTGTCCTAATTAGCTAAAAGTCCCTCTGCCTCATACCACTAACTGGGTGCTACGTCACTCACATCCAGTCACTCATACCACTAACTACGCTCACTCATACCACTAACTGGGTGCTGCTACGTCACTCACATCCAGTCACTCATACCACTAACTACGTCACTCACATCCAGTCACTCATACCACTAACTACGTCACTCATACCACTAACTGGGTGCTGCTACGTCACTCACATCCAGTCACTCATACCACTAACTGGGTGCTACGTCACTCACATCCAGTCACTCATACCACTAACTGGGTGCTGCTACGTCACTCACATCCAGTCACTCATACCACTAACTACGTCACTCACATCCAGTCACTCATACCACTAACTGGGTGCTGCTACGTCACTCACATCCAGTCACTCATACCACTAACTACGTCACTCACATCCAGTCACTCATACCACTAACTGGGTGCTACGTCACTCACATCCAGTCACTCATACCACTAACTACGTCACTCACACCACTAACTGGGTGCTACGTCACTCACATCCAGTCACTCATACCACTAACTACGTCACTCACATCCAGTCACTCATACCACTAACTGGGTGCTACGCCACTCACATCCAGTCACTCATACCACTAACTGGGTGCTACGTCACTTCACATTCAGTCACTCATACCACTAACTACGTCACTCACATCCAGTCACTCATACCACTAACTGGGTGCTACGTCACTCACATCCAGTCACTCATACCACTAACTACGCCACTCACATCCAGTCACTCATACCACTAACTGGGTGCTACGTCACTCACATCCAGTTGGCATGCGTTTATTCCTTAGTTATGCAGAAGCAATGACCACGCTATTCCTTTTGTTGTTTTCCTTTAAATAAGTTGTTGTTGTTTACAGCTACAGAAGTTGTCAATGTTCCACATGACTGAACACTAGGTGGCGATGATGTTTCCATGTGTCTCTGTACCACCACTGTCTCTACTGTCTCCCGATGTTCCATGTGTCTCTGTACCACTACTGTCTCCTGATGTTCCACGTGTCTCTGTACCACCACTGTCTCTACTGTCTCCTGATGTTCCATGTGTCTCTGTACCACTACTGTCTCTACTGTCTCCTGATGTTCCATGTGTCTCTGTACCACTACTGTCTCTACTGTCTCCTGATGTTCCATGTGTCTCTGTACCACTACTGTCTCTACTGTCTCCTGATGTTCCACGTGTCTCTGTACCACTACTGTCTCTACTGTCTCCTGATGTTCCATGTGTCTCTGTACCACTACTGTCTCTACTGTCTCCTGATGTTCCATGTGTCTCTGTACCACTACTGTCTCTACTGTCTCCTGATGTTCCATGTGTCTCTGTACCACTACTGTCTCTACTGTCTCCTGATGTTCCATGTGTCTCTGTACCACTACTGTCTCCTGATGTTCCATGTGTCTCTGTACCACCACTGTCTCTACTGTCTCCTGATGTTTCATGTGTCTCTGTACCACTACTGTCTCTACTGTCTCCTGATGTTCCATGTGTCTCTGTACCACTACTGTCTCTACTGTCTCCTGATGTTCCATGTGTCTCTGTACCACTACTGTCTCCTGATGTTCCATGTGTCTCTGTACCACCACTGTCTCTACTGTCTCCTGATGTTTCCATGTGTCTCTGTACCACTACTGTCTCTACTGTCTCCTGATGTTTCCATGTGTCTCTGTACCACTACTGTCTCTACTGTCTCCTGATGTTCCATGTGTCTCTGTACCACTACTGTCTCTACTGTCTCCTGATGTTCCATGTGTCTCTGTACCACTACTGTCTCTACTGTCTCCTGATGTTCCATGTGTCTCTGTACCACCACTGTCTCTACTGTCTCCTGATGTTCCATGTGTCTCTGTACCACCACTGTCTCTACTGTCTCCTGATGTTCCATGTGTCTCTGTACCACTACTGTCTCTACTGTCTCCTGATGTTCCATGTGTCTCTGTACCACCACTGTCTCTACTGTCTCCTGATGTTCCATGTGTCTCTGTACCACTACTGGACACGCAGGGTGAGAGTGGCACACACTGGACACGCAGGGTGAGAGTGGCAGACACTGGACACGCAGGGTGAGACACACACACTGGACACGCAGGGTGAGACACACACACTGGACACGCAGGGTGAGAGTGGCACACACTGGACACGCAGGGTGAGACACACACACTGGACACGCAGGGTGAGACACACACACTGGACACGCAGGGTGAGAGTGGCACACACTGGACACGCAGGGTGAGAACACACACTGGACACGCAGGGTGAGACACACACTGGACACGCAGGGTGAGACACACACACTGGACACGCAGGGTGAGAGTGGCAGACACTGGACACGCAGGGTGAGAGTGGCACACACTGGACACGCAGGGTGAGAGTGGCACACACTGGACACGCAGGGTGAGACACACACACTGGACACGCAGGGTGAGAGTGGCACACACTGGATACGCAGGGTGAGAGTGGCACACACTGGACACGCAGGGTGAGAGTGGCTCACACTGGACACGCAGGGTGAGAGTGGCACACACTGGACACGCAGGGTGAGAGTGGCAGACACTGGACACGCAGGGTGAGAGTGGCACACACTGGACACGCAGGGTGAGACACACACACTGGACACGCAGGGTGAGAGTGGCACACACTGGACACGCAGGGTGAGAGTGGCAGACACTGGACACGCAGGGTGAGAGTGGCACACACTGGACACGCAGGGTGAGACACACACACTGGACACGCAGGGTGAGAGTGGCAGACACTGGACACGCAGGGTGAGAGTGGCACACACTGGACACGCAGGGTGAGACACACACTGGATACGCAGGGTGAGACACACACACTGGACACGCAGGATGAGAGGGGCAGACACTGGACACGCAGGGTGAGAAGTGGCACACACTGGACACGCAGGGTGAGACACACACACTGGACACGCAGGGTGAGACACACACACTGGACACGCAGGGTGAGAGTGGCTCACACTGGACACGCAGGGTGAGAGTGGCACACACTGGACACGCAGGGTGAGAGTGGCACACACTGGACACGCAGAGTGAGAGTGGCACACACTGGACACGCAGGGTGAGAGGGGAACACACTGGACACGCAGAGTGAGAGTGGCACACACTGGACACGCAGGGTGAGACACACACACTGGACACGCAGGGTGAGAGTGGCACACACGACACGCAGGGTGAGTGTGGCACACACTGGACACGCAGGGTGAGACACACACACTGGACACGCAGGGTGAGAGTGGCACACACTGGACACGCAGGGTGAGACACACACACTGGACACGCAGGGTGAGAGTGGCACACACTGGACACGCAGGGTGAGACACACACACTGGACACGCAGGGTGAGAGTGGCACACACTGGACACGCAGGGTGAGACACACACACTGGACACGCAGGGTGAGAGTGGCACACACTGGACACGCAGGGTGAGAGTGGAACACACTGGACACGCAGGGTGAGACACACACACTGGACACGCAGGGTGAGAGTGGCACACACTGGACACGCAGGGTGAGAGTGGCACACACTGGACACGCAGGGTGAGAGTGGCACACACTGGACACGCAGAGTGAGAGTAGCACACACTGGACACGCAGGGTGAGAGGGGCAGACACTGGACACGCAGGGTGAGAGTGGCACACACTGGACACGCAGGGTGAGAGTGGCACACACTGGACACGCAGGGTGAGACACACACACTGGACACGCAGGGTGAGACACACACACTGGACACGCAGGGTGAGAGTGGCACACACTGGACACGCCGGGTGAGAGTGGCACACACGACACGCAGGGTGAGAGGGGCACACACTGGACACGCAGGGTGAGAGTGGCACACACTGGACACGCAGGGTGAGAGTGGCAGACACTGGACACGCAGGGTGAGAGTGGCACACACTGGACACGCAGGGTGAGACACACACACTGGACACGCAGGGTGAGAGTGGCACACACTGGACACGCAGGGTGAGAGGGGCAGACACTGGACACGCAGGGTGAGAGTGGCACACACTGGACACGCAGGGTGAGAGTGGCACACACTGGACACGCAGGGTGAGACACACACACTGGACACGCAGGGTGAGAGTGACACACACTGGACACGCAGGGTGAGAGTGGCACACACTGGACACGCAGGGTGAGAGTGGCACACACTGGACACGCAGGGTGAGAGTGGCACACACTGGACACGCAGGGTGAGAGGGGCACACACTGGACACGCAGGGTGAGACACACACACTGGACACGCAGGGTGAGAGTGGCACACACTGGACACGCAGGGTGAGACACACACACTGGACACGCAGGGTGAGAGTGGCACACACTGGATACGCAGGGTGAGAGTGGCACACACTGGACACGCAGGGTGAGAGGGGCAGACACTGGACACGCAGGGTGAGAGTGGCACACACTGGACACGCAGGGTGAGAGTGGCACACACTGGACACGCAGGGTGAGAGTGGCACACACTGGACACGCAGGGTGAGAGTGGCACACACTGACGCACGAGAGTGGCACACACTCACAATATAACAATATAAACTGTTGCTGAAATATAATCTAATGAATTTAAATTCTGAATTGTTCCTATGAGTGTTATTTTTGTTTTTCTTACTTTGCAGTTGGCAGTGACTAGTGAGAGCACAAGTGGCGTGCTGTGTTGGTGCCATAATCAGGTGGTATTTGGGGTACGCCTGACTGTCTGTGACGTTGTGTTTCTGTCCTCTACCATGCTGCATCCACCCATATCTCAGAGGAAGTGGCATGAGGATGGGGCCACCACAGCCAGAAAGGGGGATATGTTTGCTTTCTAGTGTTTTAAACAAAAATGTCTTTCTATATTTTCTATATAAGTGGAATATCTGATGGATACATAGAACCCATGGACCAACCCAGACAGACACATATAATGGAATCCTGTGAGTGGGGAAGTCTGGTGAAACTGGGTCACTATTACTGTATCAGCGGCACGTCCAACCTGACAGACTATGAAAGTGTCCCTTGACCATTTACATTTACATCATTTAGCAGACGCTCTTATCCAGAGCGACTTACAAATTGGTGCATTCAACTTATGATAGCCAGTGGGACAACCACTTTTTTTTCCTTATTTTTTTATGGGGGGTGGGGGGTAGAAGGATTACTTTATACTATTCCAGGTATTCTTTTTAAGAGGTGGGGTTTCAAGTGTCTCCGGAAGGTGGTCAGTGACTCTGCTGTCCTGGCGTCGTGGGGGAGCTTGTTCCACCATTGGGGTGCCAGAGCAGCGAATAGCTTTGACTGGGCTGAGCGGGAACTGTGCTTCCGTAGAGGTAGGGGGGCTACCTCTACCTCTGTTCAC
Organism: Coregonus clupeaformis; assembly: GCF_020615455.1. Classification (NCBI taxonomy): domain Eukaryota; kingdom Metazoa; phylum Chordata; class Actinopteri; order Salmoniformes; family Salmonidae; genus Coregonus; species Coregonus clupeaformis. The sequence goes on from NC_059196.1 coordinate 43,030,001, forward strand.
AAACACAGCTGTTTTCTTCACTGTTGAATGTATGACAAATAGACATGGATGAGACTTTTCTGCACATTCCCTCTATCCATCATTCCATCTATCCATCATTCCATCTATCTCAAGTAGCCAAGAGAATGGAAAGGCCATTGGGTGTTTACAGGAAGTGTTTAAATGCAGTGTCTGACGGTGTATACTTTGCATGTTGAATGTCAAAGTGGATTAACAAAGTCTGTGGCCAAACAAGATATTTTTATCCAATATGTTTCTATGTGTTGTAATATGACTTCCTGAACCCTACTGTATAGTATGTATCATCTCTGAGGGAAGGACTATTCCAATTTGAGGCATTGCTTGAATCTCTTTATTCCTTTACATTTTACGTTAATTCATTGGAAACTGCATTTTAATTTTGTGAAATAAATTGTATTTTTTATTGTACTCTGGAAGGTGTTGTCCTAATTAGCTAAAAGTCCCTCTGCCTCATACCACTAACTGGGTGCTACGTCACTCACATCCAGTCACTCATACCACTAACTACGTCACTCACACCACTAACTGGGTGCTGCTACGTCACTCACATCCAGTCACTCATACCACTAACTACGCCACTCACATCCAGTCACTCATACCACTAACTGGTGACGTCACTCACATCCAGTCACTCATACCACTAACTACCACCAGTCACTCATACCACTAACTGCTGCTACGTCACTCACATCCAGTCACTCATACCACTAACTGGGTGCTACGTCACTCACATCCAGTCACTCATACCACTAACTGGGTGCTGCTACGTCACTCACATCCAGTCACTCATACCACTAACTGCGTACGTCACTCACATCCAGTCACTCATACCACTAACTGGGTGCTGCTACGTCACTCACATCCAGTCACTCATACCACTAACTACGTCACTCACATCCAGTCACTCATACCACTAACTGGGTGCTACGTCACTCACATCCAGTCACTCATACCACTAACTACGCAGTCACTCACACCACTAACTGGGTGCTACGTCACTCACATCCAGTCACTCATACCACTAACTACGTCACTCACATCCAGTCACTCATACCACTAAGCTACATCCAGTCCCATACCACTAACTGGGTGCTCGTCACTTCACATTCAGTCACTCATACCACTAACTACGTCACTCACATCCAGTCACTCATACCACTAACTGGGTGCTACGTCACTCACATCCAGTCACTCATACCACTAACTACGTCACTACATCCAGTCACTCATACCACTAACTGGGTGCTACGTCACTCACATCCAGTTGGCATGCGTTTATTCCTTAGTTATGCAGAAGCAATGACCACGCTATTCCTTTTGTTGTTTTCCTTTAAATAAGTTGTTTTTGTTTACAGCTACAGAAGTTGTCAATGTTCCACATGACTGAACACTAGGTGGCGATGATGTTTCCATGTGTCTCTGTACCACCACTGTCTCTACTGTCTCCCGATGTTCCATGTGTCTCTGTACCACTACTGTCTCCTGATGTTCCACGTGTCTCTGTACCACCACTGTCTCTACTGTCTCCTGATGTTCCATGTGTCTCTGTACCACTACTGTCTCTACTGTCTCCTGATGTTCCATGTGTCTCTGTACCACTACTGTCTCTACTGTCTCCTGATGTTCCATGTGTCTCTGTACCACTACTGTCTCTACTGTCTCCTGATGTTCCATGTGTCTCTGTACCACTACTGTCTCTACTGTCTCCTGATGTTCCACGTGTCTCTGTACCACTACTGTCTCTACTGTCTCCTGATGTTCCATGTGTCTCTGTACCACTACTGTCTCTACTGTCTCCTGATGTTCCATGTGTCTCTGTACCACTACTGTCTCTACTGTCTCCTGATGTTCCATGTGTCTCTGTACCACTACTGTCTCTACTGTCTCCTGATGTTCCATGTGTCTCTGTACCACTACTGTCTCCTGATGTTCCATGTGTCTCTGTACCACCACTGTCTCTACTGTCTCCTGATGTTTCCATGTGTCTCTGTACCACTACTGTCTCTACTGTCTCCTGATGTTCCATGTGTCTCTGTACCACTACTGTCTCTACTGTCTCCTGATGTTCCATGTGTCTCTGTACCACTACTGTCTCCTGATGTTCCATGTGTCTCTGTACCACCACTGTCTCTACTGTCTCCTGATGTTTCCATGTGTCTCTGTACCACTACTGTCTCTACTGTCTCCTGATGTTCCATGTGTCTCTGTACCACTACTGTCTCTTGTCTCCTGATGTTCCATGTGTCTCTGTACCACACGCTACTGTCTCCTGATGTTCCATGTGTCTCTGTACCACCACTGTCCACTGTCTCCTGATGTTTCCATGTGTCTCTGTACCACTACTGTCTCTACTGTCTCCTGATGTTCCATGTGTCTCTGTACCACTACTGTCTCTACTGTCTCCTGATGTTCCATGTGTCTCTGTACCACTACTGTCTCCTGATGTTTCCATGTGTCTCTGTACCACCACTGTCTCTACTGTCTCCTGATGTTCCACGTGTCTCTGTACCACCACTGTCTCTACTGTCTCCTGATGTTTCCATGTGTCTCTGTACCACTACTGTCTCTACTGTCTCCTGATGTTCCATGTGTCTCTGTACCACCACTGTCTCTACTGTCTCCTGATGTTCCACGTGTCTCTGTACCACCACTGTCTCTACTGTCTCCTGAAGTTCCACGTGTCTCTGTACCACTACTGTCTCTACTGTCTCCTGATGTTCCATGTGTCTCTGTACCACTACTGTCTCCTGATGTTTCCATGTGTCTCTGTACCACCACTGTCTCTACTGTCTCCTGATGTTCCACGTGTCTCTGTACCACCACTGTCTCTACTGTCTCCTGATGTTCAATGTGTCTCTGTACCACTACTGTCTCTACTGTCTCCTGATGTTCCATGTGTCTCTGTACCACCACTGTCTCCTGATGTTCCTCTGTACCACTACTGTCTCTACTGTCTCCTGATGTTCCATGTGTCTCTGTACCACTACTGTCTCTACTGTCTCCTGATGTTCCATGTGTCTCTGTACCACCACTGTCTCTACTGTCTCCTGATGTTCCATGTGTCTCTGTACCACTACTGTCTCTACTGTTTCCTGATGTTTCCATGTGTCTCTGTACCACTACTGTCTCCTGATGTTCCACGTGACTCTGTACCACTACTGTCTCTACTGTCTCCTGATGTTCCATGTGTCTCTGTACCACCACTGTCTCTACTGTCTCCTGATGTTCCATGTGTCTCTGTACCACCACTGTCTCTACTGTCTCCTGATGTTCCATGTGTCTCTGTACCACTACTGTCTCTACTGTCTCCTGATGTTCCATGTGTCTCTGTACCACCCCTGTCTCTACTGTCTCCTGATGTTCCATGTGTCTCTGTACCACTACTGTCTCTACTGTCTCCTGATGTTCCATGTGTCTCTGTACCACTACTGTCTCTACTGTCTCCTGATGTTCCATGTGTCTCTGTACCACCACTGTCTCTACTGTCTCCTGATGTTCCATGTGTCTCTGTACCACCACTGTCTCTACTGTCTCCTGATGTTCCATGTGTCTCTGTACCACCACTGTCTCTACTGTCTCCTGATGTTCCATGTGTCTCTGTACCACTACTGTCTCTACTGTCTCCTGATGTTCCATGTGTCTCTGTACCACCACTGTCTCTACTGTTTCCTGATGTTCCATGTGTCTCTGTACCACTACTGGACACGCAGGGTGAGAGTGGCACACACTGGACACGCAGGGTGAGAGTGGCAGACACTGGACACGCAGGGTGAGACACACACACTGGACACGCAGGGTGAGACACACACACTGGACACGCAGGGTGAGAGTGGCACACACTGGACACGCAGGGTGAGAGGGGCACACACTGGACACGCAGGGTGAGACACACACACTGGACACGCAGGGTGAGAGTGGCACACACTGGACACGCAGGGTGAGACACACACACTGGACACGCAGGGGTGAGAGTCGCACACTGGACACGCAGGGTGAGACGCACACACTGGACACGCAGGGTGAGAGTGGCAGACACTGGACACGCAGGGTGAGAGTGGCACACACTGGACACGCAGGGTGAGAGTGGCACACACTGGACACGCAGGGTGAGGACACACACACTGGACACGCAGGGTGAGAGTGGCACACACTGGACACGCAGGGTGAGAGTGGCACACACTGGACACGCAGGGTGAGAGTGGCACACACTGGACACGCAGGGTGAGAGTCACACACACTGGACACGCAGGGTGAGAGTGGCAGACACTGGACACGCAGGGTGAGAAGTGGCACACACTGGACACGCAGGGTGAGAGACACACACTGGACACGAGGTGAGAACACACTGGACACGCAGGGTGAGAGTGGCACACACTGGACACGCAGGGTGAGAGTGGCACACACTGGACACGCAGGGTGAGAGTGGCACACACTGGACACGCAGGGGTGAGAGTGGCACACACTGGACACGCAGGGTGAGAGTGGCACACACTGGACACGCAGGGTGAGAGTGGCACACACTGGACACGCAGGGTGAGACACACACACTGGACACGCAGGGTGAGAGTGGCACACACTGGACACGCAGGGTGAGAGTGGCAGGACACTGGACACGCAGGGTGAGAGTGGCACACACTGGACACGACAGGGTGAGACACACACACTGGACACGCAGGGTGAGAGTGGCAGACACTGGACACGCAGGGTGAGAGTGGCACACACTGGACACGCAGGGTGAGACACACACTGGATACGCAGGGTGAGACACACACACTGGACACGCAGGATGAGAGGGGCAGACACTGGACACGCAGGGTGAGAAGTGGCACACACTGGACACGCAGGGTGAGACACACACACTGGACACGCAGGGTGAGACACACACACTGGACACGCAGGGTGAGAGTGGCTCACACTGGACACGCAGGGTGAGAGTGGCACACACTGGACACGCAGGGTGAGAGTGGCACACACTGGACACGCAGAGTGAGAGTGGCACACACTGGACACGCAGGGTGAGAGGGGAACACACTGGACACGCAGAGTGAGAGTGGCACACACTGGACACGCAGGGTGAGACACACACACTGGACACGCAGGGTGAGAGTGGCACACACGACCACGGCAGGGTGAGTGTGGCACACACTGGACACGCAGGGTGAGACACACACACTGGACACGCAGGGTGAGAGTGGCACACACTGGACACGCAGCGTGAGACACACACACTGGACACGCAGGGTGAGAGTGGCACACACTGGACACGCAGGGGTGAGACACACACACTGGACAAGCAGGGTGAGAGTGGCACACACTGGACACGCAGGGTGAGACACACACACTGGACACGCAGGGTGAGAGTGGCACACACTGGACACGCAGGGTGAGAGTGGAACACACTGGACACGCAGGGTGAGACACACACACTGGACACGCAGGGTGAGAGTGGCACACACTGGACACGCAGGGTGAGAGTGGCACACACTGGACACGCAGGGTGAGAGTGGCACACACTGGACACGCAGAGTGAGAGTAGCACACACTGGACACGCAGGGTGAGAGGGGCAGACACTGGACACGCAGGGTGAGAGTGGCACACACTGGACACGCAGGGTGAGAGTGGCACACACTGGACACGCAGGGTGAGACACACACACTGGACACGCAGGGTGAGACACACACACTGGACACGCAGGGTGAGAGTGGCACACACTGGACACGCAGGGGTGAGAGTGGCACACACGACACGCAGGGTGAGAGGGGCACACACTGGACACGCAGGGTGAGAGTGGCACACACTGGACACGCAGGGTGAGAGTGGCAGACACTGGACACGCAGGGTGAGAGTGGCACACACTGGACACGCAGGGTGAGACACACACACTGGACACGCAGGGTGAGAGTGGCACACACTGGACACGCAGGGTGAGAGGGGCAGACACTGGACACGCAGGGTGAGAGTGGCACACACTGGACACGCAGGGTGAGAGTGGCACACACTGGACACGCAGGGTGAGACACACACACTGGACACGCAGGGTGAGAGTGACACACACTGGACACGCAGGGTGAGAGTGGCACACACTGGACACGCAGGGGTGAGAGTGGCACACACTGGACACGCAGGGTGAGAGTGGCACACACTGGACACGCAGGGTGAGAGGGGCACACACTGGACACGCAGGGTGAGACACACACACTGGACACGCAGGGTGAGAGTGGCACACACTGGACACGCAGGGTGAGACACACACACTGGACACGCAGGGTGAGAGTGGCACACACTGGATACGCAGGGTGAGAGTGGCACACACTGGACACGCAGGGTGAGAGGGGCAGACACTGGACACGCAGGGTGAGAGTGGCACACACTGGACACGCAGGGTGAGAGTGGCACACACTGGACACGCAGGGTGAGAGTGGCACACACTGGACACGCAGGGTGAGAGTGGCACACACTGGACACGCAGGGTGAGAGTGGCACACACTGGACACGCAGGGTGAGAGTGGCACACACTCACAATATAACAATATAAACTGTTGCTGAAATATAATCTAATGAATTTAAATTCTGAATTGTTCCTATGATGTTATTTTTGTTTTTCTTACTTTGCAGTTGGCAGTGACTAGTGAGAGCACAAGTGGCGTGCTGTGTTGGTGCCATAATCAGGTGGTATTTGGGGGTACGCCTGACTGTCTGTGACGTTGTGTTTCTGTCCTCTACCATGCTGCATCCACCCATATCTCAGAGGAAGTGGCATGAGGATGGGGCCACCACAGCCAGAAAGGGGGATATGTTTGCTTTCTAGTGTTTTAAACAAAAATGTCTTTCTATATTTTCTATATAAGTGGAATATCTGATGGATACATAGAACCCATGGACCAACCCAGACAGACACATATAATGGAATCCTGTGAGTGGGGAAGTCTGGTGAAACTGGGTCACTATTACTGTATCAGCGGCACGTCCAACCTGACAGACTATGAAAGTGTCCCTTGACCATTTACATTTACATCATTTAGCAGACGCTCTTATCCAGAGCGACTTAGAAATTGGTGCATTCAACTTATGATAGCCAGTGGGACAACCACTTTTTTTTCCTTATTTTTTTATGGGGGGTGGGGGGTAGAAGGATTACTTTATACTATTCCAGGTATTCTTTTAAGAGGTAGGGTTTCAAGTGTCTCCGGAAGGTGGTCAGTGACTCTGCTGTCCTGGCGTCGTGGGGGAGCTTGTTCCACCATTGGGGTGCCAGAGCAGCGAATAGCTTTGACTGGGCTGAGCGGGAACTGTGCTTCCGTAGAGGTAGGGGGGCTACCTCTACCTCTGTTCACAAACACAGCTGTTTTCTTCACTGTTGAATGTATGACAAATAGACATGGATGAGACTTTTCTGCACATTCCATCTATCTCATGTAGCCAAGAGAATGGAAAGGCCATTGGGTGTTTACAGGAAGTGTTTAAATGCAGTGTCTGACGGTGTATACTTTGCATGTTGAATGTCAAAGTGGATTAACAAAGTCTGTGGCCAAACAAGATATTTTTATCCAATATGTTTCTATGTGTTGTAATATGACTTCCTGAACCCTACTGTATAGTATGTATCATCTCTGAGGGAAGGACTATTCCAATTTGAGGCATTGCTTGAATCTCTTTATTCCTTTACATTTTACGTTAATTCATTGGAAACTGCATTTTAATTTTGTGAAATAAATTGTATTTTTTATTGTACTCTGGAAGGTGTTGTCCTAATTAGCTAAAAGTCCCTCTGCCTCATACCACTAACTGGGTGCTACGTCACTCACATCCAGTCACTCATACCACTAACTACGTCACTCACATCCAGTCACTCATACCACTAACTGGGTGCTACGTCACTCACATCCAGTCACTCATACCACTAACTACGTCACTCACATCCAGTCACTCATACCACTAACTGGGTGCTACGTCACTCACATCCAGTCACTCATACCACTAACTACGTCACTCACATCCAGTCACTCATACCACTAACTGGGTGCTACGTCACTCACATCCAGTTGGCATGCGTTTATTCCTTAGTTATGCAGAAGCAATGACCACGCTATTCCTTTTGTTGTTTTCCTTTAAATAAGTTGTTGTTGTTTACAGCTACAGAAGTTGTCAATGTTCCACATAATAATATAAATAATATGCCATTTAGCAGACGCTTTTATCCAAAGCGACTTACAGTCGTGCGTGCATACATTTTTGTGTATGGGTGGTCCCGGGGATCGAACCCACTACCTTGGCGTTACAAGCGCCGTGCTCTACCAGCTGAGCTACAGAGCACTAGGTGGCGATGATGTTTCCACGTGTCTCTGTACCACCACTGTCTCTACTGTCTCCTGATGTTCCATGTGTCTCTGTACCACTACTGTCTCTACTGTCTCCTGATGTTCCATGTGTCTCTGTACCACTACTGTCTCTACTGTCTCCTGATGTTCCATGTCTCTCTGTACCACTACTGTCTCTACTGTCTCCTGATGTTCCATGTGTCTCTGTACCACTACTGTCTCCTGATGTTTCCATGTGTCTCTGTACCACCACTGTCTCTACTGTCTCCTGATGTTCCATGTCTCTCTGTACCACTACTGTCTCTACTGTCTCCTGATGTTCCACGTGTCTCTGTACCACTACTGTCTCCTGATGTTCCATGTGTCTCTGTACCACTACTGTCTCTACTGTCTCCTGATGTTCCATGTCTCTCTGTACCACCACTGTCTCTACTGTCTCCTGATGTTTCCATGTGTCTCTGTACCACTACTGTCTCCTGATGTTTCCATGTGTCTCTGTACCACTACTGTCTCTACTGTCTCCTGATGTTCCATGTCTCTCTGTACCACCACTGTCTCTACTGTCTCCTGATGTTCCATGTCTCTCTGTACCACCACTGTCTCTACTGTCTCCTGATGTTCCACGTGTCTCTGTACCACTACTGTCTCCTGATGTTCCATGTGTCTCTGTACCACCACTGTCTCTACTGTCTCCTGATGTTCCATGTGTCTCTGTACCACTACTGTCTCTACTGTCTCCTGATGTTCCATGTGTCTCTGTACCACCACTGTCTCTACTGTCTCCTGATGTTCCATGTGTCTCTGTACCACTACTGTCTCTACTGTCTCCTGATGTTCCATGTGTCTCTGTACCACTACTGTCTCTACTGTCTCCTGATGTTCCATGTGTCTCTGTACCACCACTGTCTCTACTGTCTCCTGATGTTCCATGTGTCTCTGTACCACTACTGTCTCTACTGTCTCCCTGATGTTCCATGTGTCTCTGTACCACTACTGTCTCTACTGTCTCCTGATGTTCCATGTGTCTCTGTACCACCACTGTCTCTACTGTCTCCTGATGTTCCATGTGTCTCTGTACCACTACTGTCTCTACTGTCTCCTGATGTTCCATGTGTCTCTGTACCACCACTGTCTCTACTGTCTCCTGATGTTCCATGTGTCTCTGTACCACTACTGTCTCTACTGTCTCCTGATGTTCCATGTGACTCTGTACCACCACTGTCTCTACTGTCTCCTGATGTTCCACGTGTCTCTGTACCACTACTGTCTCTACTGTCTCCTGATGTTCCATGTGTCTCTGTACCACCACTGTCTCTACTGTCTCCTGATGTTTCCATGTGTCTCTGTACCACCACTGTCTCTACTATCTCCTGATGTTCCACGTGTCTCTGTACCACCCCTGTCTCTACTGTCTCCTGATGTTCCATGTGTCTCTGTACCACTACTGTCTCTACTGTCTCCTGATGTTCCATGTGTCTCTGTACCACCACTGTCTCCTGATGTTCCATGTGTCTCTGTACCACCACTGTCTCCTGATGTTCCACGTGTCTCTGTACCACTACTGTCTCTACTGTCTCCTGATGTTCCATGTGTCTCTGTACCACCACTGTCTCTACTGTCTCCTGATGTTTCCATGTGTCTCTGTACCACCACTGTCTCTACTGTCTCCTGATGTTCCATGTGTCTCTGTACCACTACTGTCTCTACTGTCTCCTGATGTTCCATGTGTCTGTACCACTACTGTCTCTACTGTCTCCTGATGTTTCCATGTGTCTCTGTACCACTACTGTCTCTACTGTCTCCTGATGTTCCATGTGTCTCTGTACCACCACTGTCTCTACTGTCTCCTGATGTTCCATGTGTCTCTGTACCACTACTGTCTCCTGATGTTCCACGTGTCTCTGTACCACCACTGTCTCTACTGTCTCCTGATGTTCCACGTGTCTCTGTACCACCACTGTCTCTACTGTCTCCTGATGTTCCATGTGTCTCTGTACCACTACTGTCTCTACTGTCTCCTGATGTTCCATGTGTCTCTGTACCACTACTGTCTCTACTGTCTCCTGATGTTCCATGTGTCTCTGTACCACTACTGTCTCTACTGTCTCCTGATGTTTCCATGTGTCTCTGTACCACCACTGTCTCTACTGTCTCCTGATGTTCCATGTGTCTCTGTACCACTACTGTCTCTACTGTCTCCTGATGTTCCATGTGTCTCTGTACCACTACTGTCTCTACTGTCTCCTGATGTTCCATGTGTCTCTGTACCTCTACTGTCTCTACTGTCTCCTGATGTTCCATGTGTCTCTGTACCACTACTGTCTCTACTGTCTCCTGATGTTCCATGTGTCTCTGTACCACTACTGTCTCTACTGTCTCCTGATGTTCCATGTGTCTCTGTACCACTACTGTCTCCTGATGTTTCCATGTGTCTCTGTACCACCACTGTCTCTACTGTCTCCTGATGTTCCATGTGTCTCTGTACCACCACTGTCTCTACTGTCTCCTGATGTTTCCATGTGTCTCTGTACCACCACTGTCTCTACTGTCTCCTGATGTTCCATGTGTCTCTGTACCACTACTGTCTCCTGATGTTCCATGTGTCTCTGTACCACCACTGTCTCTACTGTCTCCTGATGTTCCATGTGTCTCTGTACCACCACTGTCTCTACTGTCTCCTGTTCCACGTGTCTCTGTACCACCACTGTCTCTACTGTCTCCTGATGTTCCATGTGTCTCTGTACCACTACTGTCTCTACTGTCTCCTGATGTTCCATGTGTCTCTGTACCACTACTGTCTCTACTGTCTCCTGATGTTCCACGTGTCTCTGTACCACTACTGTCTCCTGATGTTCCATGTGTCTCTGTACCACTACTGTCTCCTGATGTTCCATGTGTCTCTGTACCACCACTGTCTCTACTGTCTCCTGATGTTCCATGTGTCTCTGTACCACCACTGTCTCTACTGTCTCCTGTTCCACGTGTCTCTGTACCACCACTGTCTCTACTGTCTCCTGATGTTCCATGTGTCTCTGTACCACTACTGTCTCTACTGTCTCCTGATGTTCCATGTGTCTCTGTACCACCACTGTCTCTACTGTCTCCTGATGTTCCATGTGTCTCTGTACCACCACTGTCTCTACTGTCTCCTGTTCCACGTGTCTCTGTACCACCACTGTCTCTACTGTCTCCTGATGTTCCATGTGTCTCTGTACCACTACTGTCTCTACTGTCTCCTGATGTTCCATGTGTCTCTGTACCACTACTGTCTCTACTGTCTCCTGATGTTCCATGTGTCTCTGTACCACCACTGTCTCTACTGTCTCCTGTTCCACGTGTCTCTGTACCACCACTGTCTCTACTGTCTCCTGATGTTCCACGTGTCTCTGTACCACTACTGTCTCTACTGTCTCCTGATGTTCCATGTGTCTCTGTACCACCACTGTCTCTACTGTCTCCTGATGTTCCATGTGTCTCTGTACCACCACTGTCTCTACTGTCTCCTGATGTTCCATGTGTCTCTGTACCACTACTGTCTCTACTGTCTCCTGGTGTTTCCATGTGTCTCTGTACCACTACTGTCTCTACTGTCTCCTGATGTTCCATGTCTCTCTGTACCACTACTGTCTCTACTGTCTCCTGATGTTCCATGTGTCTGTACCACTACTGTCTCTACTGTCTCCTGATGTTCCATGTGTCTCTGTACCACTACTGTCTCTACTGTCTCCTGATGTTCCATGTGTCTCTGTACCACTACTGTCTCCTGATGTTCCACGTGTCTCTGTACCACTACTGTCTCTACTGTCTCCTGATGTTCCATGTGTCTCTGTACCACCACTGTCTCTACTGTCTCCTGATGTTCCATGTGTCTCTGTACCACTACTGTCTCTACTGTCTCCTGATGTTCCATGTGTCTCTGTACCACTACTGTCTCTACTGTCTCCTGATGTTCCATGTGTCTCTGTACCACCACTGTCTCTACTGTCTCCTGATGTTTCCATGTGTCTCTGTACCACCACTGTCTCTACTGTCTCCTGATGTTCCACGTGTCTCTGTACCACTACTGTCTCCTGATGTTCCATGTGTCTCTGTACCACCACTGTCTCTACTGTCTCCTGATGTTCCATGTGTCTCTGTACCACTACTGTCTCTACTGTCTCCTGATGTTCCATGTGTCTCTGTACCACCACTGTCTCTACTGTCTCCTGATGTTCCATGTGTCTCTGTACCACTACTGTCTCTACTGTCTCCTGATGTTCCATGTGTCTCTGTACCACCACTGTCTCTACTGTCTCCTGATGTTCCATGTGTCTCTGTACCACTACTGTCTCTACTGTCTCCTGATGTTCCATGTGTCTCTGTACCTCTACTGTCTCTACTGTCTCCTGATGTTCCATGTGTCTCTGTACCACCACTGTCTCTACTGTCTCCTGATGTTCCATGTGTCTCTGTACCACTACTGTCTCTACTGTCTCCTGATTTTCCATGTGTCTCTGTACCACCACTGTCTCTACTGTCTACTGATGTTCCATGTGTCTCTGTACCACTACTGTCTCTACTGTCTCCTGATGTTCCATGTGTCTCTGTACCACCACTGTCTCTACTGTCTCCTGATGTTCCATGTGTCTCTGTACCACTACTGTCTCTACTGTCTCCTGATGTTCCATGTGTCTCTGTACCACTACTGTCTCCTGATGTTCCATGTGACTCTGTACCACCACTGTCTCTACTGTCTCCTGATGTTCCATGTGACTCTGTACCACCACTGTCTCTACTGTCTCTACTCTTTTCTCTGAACCAATAGGGTGTACTGTCATTTCAGATGCAGTACTTTCCAAATAACTGCACTTATACTGCAACATTACTGCTCTACTTAAAACTGCAGTATAACTGTTTAATGTTGGACAGTACTGCATTGTACTGCAGTATAACTGTTTTATGTTGGACAGTACTTGCAGCTAACTGCATTGTACTGCAGTTATACTGCACGGTGACTGCAATCTTTTTGTAATTTTTTTGTTGTTGGGGGGGGTTGACACTTAGCAAAATTGATAGCAGCAAGTATGTACAATCTGTTGACAGCAGTCATGATGAGGCAGTTGGTTAATTAAACGTACCAGGAAAAGAGATGCAGTGAAAATACCATCAGTTATTACACTCCTAAATCCGTGGCCTTGGCAAACAACAAGGTCAATATCAATGATGTCATTAGCGTGCTTGTATATGCCTTGAAGATAATAGTTAATTTCCTCCTCCTCCACCTCCTCCTCCTCCTCTTCCTCCTCCTCCTCCTCCTCCTCCTCCTCATCCTCCTCCTGGTCAGTAAGCAGCTGTGTGTTTGTAGGAATCCAGGAAACATCCAGAACCTCTGTTTAAACCTGAGGCAGTTGACATCTGACTTTGTAATCGATTGACATTCGTTGGCACAGTTACTGGCAATTACATGTCACCAGAGGTTAAAGGTTAATGTGGATCCAACAACAAGTTTTTAAGCAAGTAAAACACAATCCAGAGCCAGTTAAGGATGGACAGCATACAATGGAAAAGGAATTGATTTCTTGGTAGGACTTTATTTTACGGTTGCAGAATTGGTCTAGTAAAACCTGAGTTTGACGCAAAAGAGATTCAAAAGTGTTGACAAACGGAATAGTAAACTTATGAAAAAATGAAGATAGTCGAATGCTCTTTATCTGTAATAGGTATTAAACACCGGTTTCAGAAATGACCAGGTATCTCCTTAGAAAGGTCAAATGGTTATTACGCAATAGTAACCTGGGCATTGCTTGTTCAATTGTGTTAAAATATTTTAAGTAGCCTAAGTACCAGAAAGTACCAATTTTTACTAGAATTATAAATATCAGGTACAGTTGAAGTCGGAAGTTTACGTACACTTAGGTTGGAGTCATTAAAACTCGTTTTTCAACCACTCCACAAATTTATTGTTAACAAACTATCGTTTTGGCAAGTCGGTTAGGACATCTACTTTGTGCAAGACACAAGTACTTTTTCCAACAATTGTTTACAGACAGATTATTTCACTTATAATTCACTGTATCACAATTCCAGTGGGTCAGAAGTTTACATACACTAAATTGACTGTGCCTTTAAACAGCTTGGAAAATTCCAGAAAATGATGTCATGGCTTTAGAAGCTTCTGATAGGCTAATTGACATCATTTGAGTAAATTGGAGGTGTACCTGTGGATGTATTTCAAAGCCTACCTTCAAACTCAGTGCCTCTTTGCTTGGCATCATGGGAAAATCAAAATAAATCAGCCAAGACCTCAGAAAAAACATTGTAGACCTCCACAAGTCTGGTTTATCCTTGGGAGCAATTTCCAAACACCTGAAGGTACCACGTTCATCTGTACAAACAATAGTACGCAAGTATAAACACCATGGGACCACGCAGCCGTCATACCGCTCAGGAAGGAGACGCGTACTTTGGTGCGAAAAGTGCAAATCAATCCCAGAACAACAGCAAGGGACCTTGTGAAGTTGCTGGAGGAAACAGGTACAAAAATATCTATATCCACATAACCTGAAAGGCCGCTCAGCAAGGAAGAAGCCACTGCTCCAAAACCGCCATAAAAAAGCCAGACTACGGTTTGCAACTGCACATGGGGACAAAGATCGTACTTTTTTGAGAAATGTCCTCTGGTCTGATGAAACAAAAATAGAACTGTTTGGCCATAATGACCATCGTTATGTTTGGAAGAAAAACGGGGTGGCTTGCAAGCCGAAGAACACCATCCCAACTGTGAAGCACGGGGGTGGCAGCATCATGCTGTGGGGGTGCTTTGCTGCAGGAGGGACTGGTGCACTTCACAAAATAGATGGCATCATGAGGAAGGAAAATGATGTGGATATATTGAAGCAACATCTCAAGACATCAGTCAGGAAGTTAAAGCTTGGTCGCAAATGGCTCTTCCAAATGGACAATGACCCCAAGCATACTTCCAAAGTTGTGGCAAAATGGCTTAAGGACAACAAAGTCAAGGTATTGGAGTGACCATCACAAATCCCTGACCTCAATCCTATAGAACATTTGTGGGCAGAACTGAAAAAGCGTGTGCGAGCAAGGAGGCCTACAAACCTGACTCAGTTACACCAGCTCTGTCAGGAGGAATGGGCCAAAATTCACCCAATTTATTGTGGGAAGCTTGTGGAAGGCTACCCGAAACGTTTGACCCAAGTTAAACAATTTAAAGGCAATGCTACCAAATACTAATTGGCTCTATGCACGCATCACTTCCGCATTGGCTTGGGCATTTCCGGTTACCGGAAAAAAACATTAGACAGTGACAGTAGACCGTTATGATGGTTGCCTAAAGTATCTGTTAATGATATACGGAGGGTCGTCCGGACATCCAGTACGACACCACGTAGCAAACTGGATTAAAGGCTTCAAATTTTACGTTTCTTCTTTTCTTTGCAACTTTGAAGGTAATATGCTAACGCTAGCTAGCCTGAGCTAGAAGCCTTGCTTTGGTGTTTTAAGTCATGACTTTAAGTCCTGCTTCAGGTTAATCATGCTTTAAATAAAGTTGAATCATGTGTATATACCTCTCACTTCATGTGTTTTGTACTTTTATGAAAGGATCAGGTAAAAACAGGGCTACAAATGAGATCTCTGTGAGAGCCCCACTGCTACCGCTCAATGAAGAAACTAAAGCCACCACACCAGCTGAGAGTAGGACTAGATTAAGTGACACGTTCAAAGTTCTGTTGAACTTGTTCAAGGTTCCGTTCAACACGTGTTTTTACTCGTTTAATGTTACCACAGCTTTGGTTGCCGTCGCTAAGAGAACACTTTAGAACTTTAGTGGTTTTCACGATAGCTGAACAGTGGTAGCCTAATACAGACCAGGGTAGCTGACTGGGAATTGCCATGCTTTGTTGTTGGGTCTGTTGTAAACAAATTGGGAGTTTGGTTTGAAATGTAAACAATAATGAGATGATTACTTTTTCCTGACTTGATGACTGCCATGACAGTAACATATTCCACTCAGCTATTCTTCAAACTGCTGATGTTCTACTCAAAACTGTCCTGTCATCTTTACTTCTTTCTTTATAAACATATGGCCCAACTTGCTTGCTTTTGTACTTGATGTTTCTACTTTTCAAGAGGAATTAGGAGCAAAACCTTCACTCTACTGTTGTTATCGGTACTAGGCTACAATGTTGCACCACTCACCTACTGCTCTGCCAATACTGTTTGAAGGAAGGTAAATGGCACAAGACAATAGCCGAGTGGTGCAAGACAGTAGGAAAGTGATGCAGAAAGCACAAAAGTGACACGAGACAGTAGATAAGTTGCTTCCACCAGTAAAAAGTAGAAAGAACACGTTTAGCTCCTTCTCCTGCTGCTGTAGACCCTCGTCTTTCAAAACCCCATTAAATGATGCTTCTGTGTATTTCAGATGACTGTTGCGTGATTCACAGCCAGTTGTGCTGCTGTTAAAAGCTACTGTTCCTGTGTGGCTGGGGTGTGGAATATGCAATCATTTGGTTGCATTACTATATCAGACCGACCATTACTCTGAATGTTGCATGTCTGTCGTCCCTCCTGAAACAGAGCAGAAGTGGCATAAACCACAAACAATGGTTTGCGTCATTTCAATACCAGACAGTTGTGTGTCACATGCATACTAGCATCTCTCCGAATACCATCTCATAAATAAAACAGGGAGTGAAGCCAGGACCTGTGGATGCCATGGTTGTAGTGAAGCCCAAACCAGATGCTACTCCGGCAAGCGGAATTAAGTATGCAGAGTCCAATTAAATAGGCAGACCTACAATGTGTTGCGAAATAAAATGTTATTAATCGCTGTTAGATTCTTGTGTATTTCCTAGTGAACCCTTTACTTTTCCTGATATTGTTATTCCAGATCTACACTTTACAAGGGCTACAGCGGTGAGCTACCAGACCCATCAACCCATCAACCCACTTCCTGCCTATGCTAACATGGAACCAGACTCTCTTCCCCTTATCTGCAGAATGAACATCACATCTGACAAACAACTCGTGGACTCCATTTTTTGGCAAGGTACAAAACTGGCAGTATCCTGTCATATCAACACCCACCACCTCCACCTGACGGTGTTGTCATCCATGAGGATGCACCACCGTTCCCAAAAAGTGCCACTGGACGGTTACCACGGTTACCATTTACAACCAACAGACTGTTCATACGAGATCGTGACGGATCAAGAAAAGCTTCACCTCAGTTCTCTGTCTGTGACTTTGTCACAGTCACACCTGATTGAGGAAGCAACCAGATGCCGAAGTGAAACACCCGAGTGGCTCTGACATCAGTCACTGAGGAAGGAGAGAGTGACTGCTTCACATTTCCGGGAGGTAAGCCGTGTTAGAGGTACAAGCACAGCAGAAAAACTGGCAGAAAGAATTATCAGAGGGACAAGACAGACACCACTAATGAAAAGGGGGCTGGAAATGGAAGGAGGTGCGTTGAAGGACTATGCAGTTCTAAAAAATCTTAATCTGACAAAGTGTGGGCTAGTCGTGCATCCGGACGCACCTTGGCTGGGTGCATCGCCTGATGGGGTGACCCACTTGAGCCACCATCATTTGGTCTAGTTGAAATGAAATGCCCAAATGTAGCCAGCTACATAGACTTCAAGTTCCTGAGATTTGACCACGGCCTAGACAAATTGAAGGAAAGCCATTGTTATTATTGGCAAGTCCAGGGACAGTTACTCATCACAGGCATGGAATGGTGTGATTTTGTTGTCTGTGCCCACGATGACATTTTCGTGCAGCGCATTTGCTGAGACAGCACTGTATTAAGCTCCCTGAAAGAGAGATGTGATTTGTTTTTCTTTAACACATACATATCAAAATACCTCTCTATGAAAAGTAACTGAACAGACACATGAATTATTGTACAATCATTAAAAAAATTATTTTGTCAACAGTCTTATTTACAACATTGTTATATTAAAGGGGCGCTATGCAGTTTTGGTCATTTCTTTGCTTTTTTTCTCTATAGAGCTCCCCCTACATATAGATATTTGGCAACTCCTATGTTTACTTGTGTCTGACTCCTCGCTCGGTCAGCCTGCCGTTTCCTCTTTCTCTGTTCCTCCGACAATGCTTTCCTAACTTTCTGCTTCTTTTTGGCCGGCTCAGCCATGACGATAAGTGTGAAAAAACTCCATCGCTACCTTTTTAGCCGGTTCCTGAATGGGCGTATGTGTGCAGTGCTGTGAAGCGATTCGTTACATCGCGAGACCTGATATCACGCGATACTTCCTGACGCTGTGGGACGGTGGCTCGCCGGCCGAAAGTTACAAGGGGGGTTTTTCCGGTCACAGGCGCTAGGAGGAAGGGACACGACCACCATTCAAAAAAAAAGTCATAGAACCATTCCAATGACTCCGAAGCTGTTCAGTTAAGGTAAATTAAGCTAGAAAAAGCTGCATAGTTCCCCCTTTAATTGTCACATATACAAATTGTAACATATCAAATTATAACATACAAATACTGAGACTCTTGTATGCACTCTTAACTTTCTTTCTTTTCTATCCTCATTTCTGTATTATTTGGTTTCGCACTGTGTGCTTTAATTCTGTTTTTCTGTACCGAATATTGTATGTATACAGATTCATAGTGGTAACTTGTCTGTACGATAATCTGTGGCTCAATAAAAACATTTTTGAAAAAGAAAAAAAAGACATGAATTTCATAACATATTTCATCACAGCCTATTCGTTCCATAGCCATCCATGAATGTTCATTTTAGGATTGTGCTGCCAACATTAGCCATTGGTTGCCCAGGCTTTAACCAAGGGCCCGGTTTTGATCATTGACCAAAAGACAGGCAACTGTGTAAAGTTGATTGATGCTGCCCGTCAATGAAAGAGGGATCACTGTACTGAATAATTTATGTTCCTTAACCCTGCGAATGAGCCGCTCAACGTGGACTCTCAGTCTGGCAATAGATTGTGTCTTCCTGACCTCTGGCTCAGACAGTTGTCCTCTCTTACACAGAAAGGTAGGTATGTGGACCTTGCAGGGCACACAGTCTTCTACAAGGAAACCCTTGTCAACCATTATGGCCACAGATGGGTTTAAGATAGCCACAATGCCAGACTGCTTCAGAATCTCTTTTATCGCTGATGGCACCTTCATGGAGAGAGACGACACAAAGGTTACTGCGCCGTGAGGGGCCTTTAAATGTACAGTGTGATTTATAGTTCGAGAACACCTCACTCTGGAGCAGAAGATAACTAGGTGTTTTGGCAGCGTATTTCAGTGTGTCAGAGTGACCCTGAAAAACCTCTGTCGTGTGAGATTTGACAGTCTCCTCATCCAGCCAAATACCCACATGCCCCTAGTCCAGTATACAGGAAGTTAGCCCAAATACCCAACAGCCCCTAGGACAGTAGACAGGAAGTTAGCCCAAATACCCGCAGCCCCTAGGACAGTATACAGGAAGTTAGCCCAGATACCCACAGCCCCCAGGACAGTAGACAGGAAGTTAGCCCAAATACCCGCAGCCCCTAGTACAGTAGACAGGAAGTTAGCCCAGATACCCACAGCCCCTAGGACAGTAGACAGGAAGTTAGCCCAGATACCCACAGCCCCTAGTACAGTATACAGGAAGTTAGCCCAAATACCCACATGCCCCTAGTACAGTATACAGGAAGTTAGCCCAGATACCCACATGCCCCTAGGACAGTAGACAGGAAGTTAGCCCAAATACCCAACAGCCCCTAGTACAGTAGACAGGAAGTTAGCCCAAATACCCAACAGCCCCTAGTACAGTAGACAGGAAGTTAGCCCATGTGTTTATGATGTGGCTTACAGTTGACTGATGGATTTTTGAATCTGTGGTCCAGATCCTTCTGCATCAGACCCAATGACAAGTAATTCACGAAGAGAACCATTTTTTGTCAGTGGGGTTGAAGAACCTGAAAAGAGGTAAGAATTCCATTATTACCTCATTACACAAATAAGATTGTTACTGGCTTAACTTTTCGAGATGATAAGATGATGCAATATATCTTGCTTTGGAAGAACAACTGTAAACCTGTGGGACATACGTGTTACATTTCCATATGTTAAGTGTCCAAACACAACATTAAAAATTGCAAGCGTGTTAGCATCCTTATTGACAGTTATACGACATCTTAAAACATTTGGCACTGAGGTCAGAAACTGGACCACGCACACGTCAGTCCTTCTGCTGACTGCTCTTCTCAGGATTTTTAAAATACAATTAATGCGTTAGTAGATCGCATAGATCTAGATAGTGTTAGATAGATACTTTACTCATCCCGAGGGAAATTCAAGGTTTCCAGTAGGTTACAACATCACACATGCAACATTTAAACAGATAAATAATAATAATAATATGCCATTTAGCAGACGCTTTTATCCAAAGCGACTTACAGTCATGCGTGCATACATTTTTTTTTTTTGTGTATGGGTGGTCCCGGGGATCGAACCCACTACCTTGGCGTTACAAGCGCCGTGCTCTACCAGCTGAGCTACAGAGGACCAAAATACTAGTCATTGTTGACAGCTCAAATACATATTAAACACATTGGACTTTTTAATTGACCTTGTGAAAAACCTTATGTCATCATCAGATCCAGCAAACCACTCCAAGCAGAACTTGCTGCTGATAGTTCTCTCCTCAATTTGATTTCAGAGCCTTGCTATCTCTACACTAAGTTCTTCATTGTGGTCGAGGGACATATCCAGCGCAGCAGGTTCAGTACTGTTGCAGTAGTCATGGTCAGGAGGACAGTCCAATTCCACAGACGGATCATTCATGGTTTCTGTGTTGGGTTCACTCGGTCCTTTCCCAAACTCCGGGCCGTGGGGCTGGAAGACTGAAATTGTTCCATTGAAACAGCACTGGAACAGCTCCCTTCTTCAGACGTCTGCGCCCAGCTGGAGTCGGAGGCTCCATCACATCTTCCCTTAGAAAGTGTCGGCTGCAGACTCGTGTGTTTGTTGTAAGAAAGTTGACTCGTCGAATGTTCATCACCCACCGTTTATGTAATTCACTGTCTTTGGGAAAAGTAAAAAAAAAACGAACAGAAGAATTGCATCTGGCAGACACTGTCCATTGCGGCACACAGCAGTGATGGCTGGAAGAGCTGTCATCCCGTTTTTGAAAGGACCCTTTCGTACGTTTACACGTCATCGTGTTATAAGTCAAGACGAAGTATTACAAGTAAAAACATTAACGTAAACATTAAGATAAACAACAACAACGACGAAAATTAACCGTTTCGGATGTTTTTGACGACAAGCATTCAATGCTAGCATACGGTAGCACAGCGTTCTACGATAACCGGACGTTTACGTCCATCCTGAGATTTAACCGGAAACACGTCATGCTCGCCTGTGCACATCGCCTATTGAATGTATGTGAACTTCTGACCCACTGGAAATGTGATGAAAGAAATAAAAGCAGAAAATAAATAATTCTCTCTACTATTATTCTGACATTTCACATTCTTAAAATAAAGTGGTGATCCTAACTGACCTAAGACAGGGAATTTTTACTAGGATTAAATGTCAGGAATTGTGAAAAGCTGAATTTAAATGTATTTGGCTAAGGTGAATGTAAACTTCCGACTTCAACTGTAAACACTGGAAACAGTCCCTTAAAATAAAGTGCTATTTGGAGCTCGCCTGGCTGTGTTCCCAATGGCTAAGTCTGCCACCAGAGGACTGGATCATGGGATGAGATGAGTGTAATGGGTTTGTATGGCTCAGCAGACTATAAAGGGATGTAGATTCCTCTAGAATACTTTATTAAAGGTCAAATGCAGCTGGGTTTTTTTAAAATCTCGATATCAAATTCTTTGTGGTTAACAAGTGCCTACTGTGATTGTTTTCAATTAAAATGGTCGAAAATTTACAGAAATAGCTTCTTAGCAAAGAGCAATTTCTCAAGCAAGAATTTTGCTAGGACTGTCTGGGAGTGGTTTGAGAGGGGAGGGGAAAACTGAAAACTAGCTGTTATTGGCTGGGAGGTTTAGAACTCTCTTTCTTATTGGTCTATTAACTAATTTACTGCCTGGTGATGTCACTAGGCAGGCCAAAACTCCATCCTACCGAAACAGGCTGACATTTCTGGAGGTGTTTTCTAACAGCTCTTACACTAAAAGTATCACGTTTCAGGAGAAGATCCAGATGCAGACAGTGTCGAAGTAACAGAAGTTTATTACAAAAACGGGGCAGGCAAAATGACAGGTCAAGGGCAGGCAGAGGTCCGTTACACAGATCAGAGTCCAAAAGGTACAGAACGGCAGGCAGTCTCAGGGTCAGGGCAGACAGAGGTCAATAATCCAGGGTGGTGTGACAACGTACAGAACGGCAGGCAGGGTCAGGGCAGGCAGAATGGTCAAAACTGGGAAAACTAGAAAACAGGACCTTGAGAAAGACAGGCGCAAGGGGAAAACCGCTGGTAGGCTTGACGAAACAAAACGAACTGGCAACAGACAAACAGAGAACACAGGTATAAATACACAGGGGATAATGGGGAAGATGGGAGACACCTGGAGGGGGGGTGGAGACAATCACAAAGACAGGTGAAACAGATCAGGGTGTGACAAAAAAAGGGCATTATCATCACTTTCACAATTTCACAACTCATAGTGTGGAAATATATATAAAACACAGGACAATCACAGTTTTTGACTGCACTGGGCCTTTAAGACATTCATGTTATATTTTAGCCTTCATCCTGGCTGATGCTGAATGCTCCTGCTGGATTGGAGGAGATTGAGGATACTGATCGTACAGATAGAACACTGCAAAAAACTGGTTTCAGGTCAAAGAGGAAGAAAGCCCAAGATATTATAAGATATTATAGAATTGACTGTTAATTCATGAATGGATGTATTCATTTATTATTATTTCTTCATAGCAGCGTTCTCCCATGCTGTGAGAGTGGCTGATCCACTGGTAGCCTACTGCCTAGTAATACTCCATGCCAAGAGCTCATAGACGTTGGCTGTCAGTACCGTCCTGTCTGCCTGCTGCCTCTTAATCCTGTTTTCAACAGGACTAATCTTCTAAAGGCAGATTTACTGTCCCTTGGACTCGTGCGGTGGAGGAGATCTTTGTGGGCTATACTCAGCCTTGTCTCAGGGTAGTAGGTTGGTGGTCTGTTGATATCCCTCTGGTGGCGTGGGGGCTGTGCTTTGGCAAAGTGGGTGGGGTTATATCCTGCCTGGTTGGCCCTGTCCGGGGGTATTATCAGACGGGGCCACAGTGTCCCCCGACCCCCCCTGGTGTAATTCTCCTGTCTTATCCAGTGTCCTGTGAATTTAAGTATGCTCTCTCCCTCCCCTCCCGGAGGACCTGAGCCCTAGGACCATGCCTCAGGACTACCTGGCCTGATGACTCCTTGCTGTCCCCAGTCCACCTGGTCGTGCTGCTGCTCCAGTTTCAACTCTTCTGCCTGTGGCTATGGAACCCTGACCTGTTCACTGGACGTGCTACATTGTCCCAGACCTGCTGTTTTCAACTCTCTCTCTACCGTACCTGCTATTTCAACCTCTAAATGCCCGGCTATGAAAAGCCAAGTGACATTTACTCCTGAGGTACTGACCTGTTGCAACCTCTACAACCACTGTGATTATTATCTGACCCTGCTGGTCATCTATGAACGTTTGAACATCTTGAAGAACAATCTGGCCTTAATGGCCATGTAGTCTTATAATCTCCACCCGGCACAGCCAGAAGAGGACTGGCCACCCCTCAGAGCCTGTTTCCTCTCTAGGTTTCTTCCTAGATTCCTGCCTTTCTAGGGAGTTTTTCCTAGCCACCGTGCTTCTATATCTGCATTGCTTGCTGTTTGGGGTTTTAGGCTGGGTTTCTGTATAGCACTTTGTGACAAAATAAATCTGATTGATTGATTGGTTCCCATTACAATCAGAAAGAGCGGTTACATAATAATCAGATTTAGCCTTTCTGATTTGTCTTACACAATGGCCTTGACCCAAGCGTAATCTCTTTTATGAATGACTTCTGATAATTCCAGAGTGTACCAGGCATTCTATCTACAGTACCTTTAACCCTTAATTTTTTGAAGGGAGCATGAATATCTACAATAGTATTGAAGACATTTGCAAAAAGGCTCAAAGTTAAATCAAGCTCAGAGATAGCTGAAATACAATCAAGGTCACTAAAATAAAGATGTGTTTATTTTAAAGCCAGTTAACTGACGTTTTTTAAGTTCCTCTTTGTGACGACACGAGGCTTAGATGTTTTGTATTCTCACGTCTCTAACACAAACAACTGGACAACGGTCACTAATATCTTGGGTGAAGACACCAGTAAAAACATATTTCTCTGGTGTATTCGTTAAGATAAGATCAATCAGAGGTGACTTTGAAGGATCTTTAGGGTTGGGCCTTGTAGGCTTAGTCACCAGATGAGTTAGGTTAGGTTAGACCTGAGACCAGTACTAAAACACACCTGACCTGAGACCAGTACTAAAACACACCTGACCTGAGACCAGTACTAAAACACACCTGACCTGAGACCAGTACTAAAACACACCTGACCTGAGACCAGTACTAAAACACACCTGACCTGAGACCAGTACTAAAACACACCTGACCTGAGACCAGTACTAAAACACACCTGACCTGAGACCAGTACTAAAACACACCTGACCTGAGACCAGTACTAATACACACCTGACCTGAGGGGGATCCCTTTCGCACAGAGACCAGTACTAACTGCGAGAATCCTAAAGGATCCATTGGGATTACTTTTGATTTCCAATAGGTTAAAAAGTAGTCCAATAGGATTCCGATAGGATTCTAATAGAGGTGACACAAAATCATGTAGGATTGTATTAGATTTTTTTGTTTCTTGACTAAGGTAGGCTAGATACCTGTAATAAGTGCTATACATAGCACTGGTAGGCTACGCTGCTGCCATCGTCCTTAACTCCAAGCGTTTATTGAAGTTGGATCATCTTTGGATGCCGACAGCAGTCGCACCGTTGGAAGACATACAGCTTGGACTGTAGCCTGCGAAAGCCTATTCCTGCTCTTTTCCCGCGACCCATCAAAACGCATTTGGCGTGTCATCATAGTGGTCTCTGATTGGTGGTCATCATTTGGCGTGTCATCATAGTGGTCTCTGATTGGTGGTCATCATTTGGCGTGTCATCATAGTGGTCTCTGATTGGTGGTCATCATTTGGCGTGTCATCATAGTGGTCTCTGATTGGTGGTCATCATTTGGCGTGTCATCATAGTGGTCTCTGATTGGTGGTCATCATTTGGCGTGTCATCATAGTGGTCTCTGATTGGTGGTCATCATTTGGCGTGTCATCATAGTGGTCTCTGACTTGTGGTCAGACTCGTTTAGACGGAACAAACTTAAACTTGCACCTTTTTTCAATGCTGATTTGAATGTCGTTAAGAAAACAGAAAGATGTCAAATAATTTTTTACCAAACATCCTTTGAATTTAAAAGTTATAATTACAAGAAGTAATCATCTAGTTTTTCAAAAGTATCTATAATCTGATTACAATATTTTTGCTGGTAATGTAACGGATTACAGTTACAGTTTTCTTGTAATCCGTTACATGTAAAGGATTACATCCCACTGGGCACAGCCGTCAATTCCACGTTGGTTACACATCATTTCATTTACAGTTTTTCCCAATTGTTTACACACTAAAACTGGTCCATGAGGCCCAATGACCCAAACCTGTAACTCATTCAGCAGAACCATACACCAAATCTGACCCAAACCTGTAACTCATTCAGCAGAACCATACACCAAATCTGACCCAAACCTGTAACTCATTCAGCAGAACCAGACACCAAATCTGCAATACTACTGGACCATGTTTTGCTTTACACTCAGATTGCAATTCTATAACAAACATTTGGCAAAAACACAACACACAATTCTCTACCTTTGGCACAACCTCCACAACTAAAATATCTAAAAAGCAACACCGTTCAACAAGCTAAGCTCAATTACCAATTGATAACCTTCACTCTTCACATTGTGCAAACACTAATTGCGTAAATGTTCTCTTTGCAATCAGACCTTTTGGTATGGATAAAAAAGCTGCAGGTGAGTACTCCTGTGTTCGGAGAACAATGGAAGCGAACAAGGATATCAGGGGTGGAACAAGAACAAGGAGAGTCACCTCTGATGAAATACGGGCGACTGTGGTGCACCATGTGCTCAACCATGGTTTGACCTTGAGAGAGGCTGGGCAGAGAGCGCAGCCCAATCTGAGCCGCTTCACCGTAGCATCCATCATCCGGACGTTCCAAAATAACAATAGGTATGTACTGCAGACGTTGGACCTGTCTAATACTTCTACTACTTGACAGTAGCACTACATAAAGCACAGTAAAGACTGTAGATTCCAATACATACTGTAAGGGGAAACAAAGTAAATATTTCATGTATTACTGGATGGAGGAAATTGGGAGCGATACTACTTTGTAACGTGTTTAGGTTGTATGCTGTATTACTGTAGTGTTCACTGCACAGTAGGCTATTTTGTTTTTGTAGAACTGAAAGACGACCACCACGTGGTGGTAGACCGCGTCTATTTACAGACCAACAGGAGGCTGCCATTGTGCAAACGGTGGTTAAAAATAATGCCATGAGACTGCGGGAAATCCAACTACAGATTATTGAAAACCCTGCCATCTTCCATAACATCACAGAGCTTGTCAACCATAGCCCGCATCCTTAAGAAACACCATCTCCGGATGAAGCAAATCAACAGAGTCCCATTTGAAAGGAATTCCCAGAGAGTGAAGGATGAACGGAACAAACATGTGCAAGTAAGCCATGTATAAATATATAAATACATCTATAAATAGTATTACACTCTTGAAACATTAGAGGCTCATTGATGTCGCCAGTGAACTTTACTGTACAGCAATTACAGTATTTACCATCGTTTCAGAGACTCGTGGAATTGGATCCAACTCATATTCATAGAGGAGGCTGGATTCAATGTAGCGAAGATGAGGAGGAAGGAAGGAACATCATTGGTCAACGCGCCGTCGTTGAGGTACCTGGCCAGCGCGGGGGGGAAATGTCACCATATGAGCAGCTATGAGCCACAATGGGGTCCTCCACCGCCATGAGGAGAGGAAGGAACATCATTGGTCAACGTGCCGTCGTTGAGGTACCTGGCCAGCGCGGGGGGGAAATGTCACCATATGAGCAGCTATGAGCCACAATGGGGTCTTCCACCGCCATGCCACCCTTGGACCATACAACACCGCCCATCTCCTTCATTTCCTGAACGCCTTATATGACAATATTTTTTCAGCCAGAGCAGAGAGGGGCCAGGTGATCCAGAGCAGAGAGGGGCCAGGTGATCCTGAGCAGAGAGGGGCCAGGTGATCCTGAGCAGAGAGGGGCCAGGTGATCCAGAGCAGAGAGGGGCCAGGTGATCCAGAGGGCCAGGTGATCCTGAGGGCCAGGTGATCCTGAGCAGAGAGGGGCCAGGTGATCCTGAGCAGAGAGCGGCCAGGTGATCCTGAGCAGAGAGGGGCCAGGTGATCCAGAGGGCCAGGTGATCCTGAGGGCCAGGTGATCCTGAGCAGAGAGGGGCCAGGTGATCCTGAGCAGAGAGGGGCCAGGTGATCCAGAGCAGAGAGGGGCCAGGTGATCCAGAGCAGAGAGGGGCCAGGTGATCCAGAGCAGAGAGGGGCCAGGTGATCCAGAGCAGAGAGGGGCCAGGTGATCCAGAGCAGAGAGGGGCCAGGTGATCCAGAGCAGAGAGGGGCCAGGTGATCCAGAGCAGAGAGGGGCCAGGTGATCCTGAGCAGCAAATGTATGTTGACATCAGGCTGCTCAGGTCCGCAACTGGTTCCATCCCACGTTTACAATTCTCTATCTCCCACCATATTCCCCATTTCTCAACCCCATTGAGGAGTTGTTTTCAGCATGGCGGTGGACGGTGTATGATCGCAAACCCCATGAACGTATGGCCCTTCTCCAGGCAATGGAGGAGGCCTGCGGTGACATTCCAGCAGAGTCCTATCAGGGGTGGATGTGTCAAGCCAGGAGATATTTCCCCCGCTGTCTGGCCGAGGAGAATATCGCCTGTGATGTTGATGAAAATCTGTGGCCGGACCAAAACAACAGACATGACTGATTATGTTTTCGAAATGGGGGGAGTGTTTTTTTTTTTTTTTTTACATGTGAGTCATTTAGCAGACGCTCTTATCCAGAGCCACTTACAGTCAGTGAGTGCATACATTATTTTATTTTTTTCATACTGGCCCCCCGTGGGAAACGAACCCACAACCCTGGCGTTGCAAACGCCGTGCTCTACCAACTGAGCCACACGGGACTTTGATTTGACTGTATTTTGACAGTTTCTTTAACTATTCTGTACAATTGATCTAACACACAGTACAGTAATACAAATAGGACAATTTTTCTTTCTTTGCAGATGCAAAATATATTTACTGTATGTTTGCATTTGTACTGTATGTGTTCTTACAGTATGCTGTTTGACATGTATTGAGTCATGTTGAAATATAAAACTTACATTTTTGCATTTGTGTTCCTTTCTTGTTTCGGTACACACAAACAATATACAGTATAACAACATAATCTTAGTCTTTACACTGAAATAGGTTCTGATAATAGTGTTTTGAATATGTCACATTAGTTTGATCTCAGTTGTCACTAAGTTTGATTAATTTGATGTGTGTGTGTGTGTGTCTCATTTGTATGCAGAGTTTCACTATGAACAGGAAGTACATGATTCTGATTACTGTGTTTCATTTTGCAAGATGTCAGTGGGGTTTGGGGAAATTGGCTAACTGTTTTGTGTTCTGAGTACCTGAGATGTGGTTTCAGCAAACGTGTGTTAACAATTGGGGAAAAACTGTAATTCAACCAGTGTGTGCCCAGTGGGATGTAATCCGTTACTTCACAACCCATGTGGGTGGGGAGGGTTCTTGTGTCCAGTGGTAGCTAAATGAGGCCTGGCTGGCCACAGTAGCTTGGGATCCATGACTACATTTGACCTTGTGGGCTCAGAGATTCCCTTTGAAGATGTTAATCCCAACAACCCAGCGCTATAGTGTTCGGGGAGTTCAGCCTGAAGCTGCGTCCCGCTGGTCATGGATATGACACGTTTTCCCCCCCCTCACTGTTCTCTGGGTGAGACGTCTCTGTCCAACGAGCCAAACATGGACCCACACTTTTACGCTGGCGTGCCAAGATGTCCCCAGGTTCTTGGAATAGTCGTCCAGTTATCCCATTATAGGGTTATCTCTTTTTTTAGTAACCGGGGGCTTTACTCAAGCAGATTAAGACAAGAGTCAATGCGGCAAGAGTCAGCCAGTTGCAGGGTTTGTTCTCCACTACGCCTCACCTCCCTCCGCCAACCTGCTAGCTAGCTCTCTGCAGGCCCAGGCCCACACACCCACACCTCTCTCCTAGGCAGAAGCAGGACGTGTCTGTAGGAATAAAGAAGTATGGGTGCCTACGAGTCTAACCTGGATGATATCCTGGCAGAGGACATGCACCACTGGTATAACAAGTTCATGAAGGAGTCACCTTCAGGACTCATCACGTTGTTTGAGCTGAAGACTATGCTGGAGATGCAGGGGATGTCAGAGGAGGCTAGCAGCTATGTGGACCAGGTCTTCTTTACCTTCGACATGGACGGGGTAAGAAGAAACTGTATGCAGACCCCCCATCCTCCTCTCTCTCTCTCTCTCTCTCTCTCTCGTCTCTTTATTCTGTCTGTCACAGACATGGTTCCATCAGGAATACAAAGACGACTGATGAGTAATGGCAACTGATGGATGATTAATGAATTATGAATTGATTTGATTAATATATGAATATAGTGCTGTTCAAGATGCTCACAGTAAGGGGGGGAAACTCTCCTCATCCACCACCGCGGTGTGGCACCCACCTGCGTGATGCATGGTCGGTAGCCACTTGTACCATAATGCTCGCCACACGTCAGCTGACCACACAGGATGCCATCATCCACCGTGCCCCCTTGAACTTTCTAAGCCTATAGCTCGGGTTGAAATACTTTACTTACATAACGTATCGTTGATGATTTACCTGTAAGAAACTGTTATAATCTCCATATAACTCAGCTATGAACCCTTTGAATGCTTTCTTATTGTTGACATAGACCATCCTTGAGAGGCAACTTTATTAGGCTATTATAATTACATTAGGTGTTGGCGTTAACCAGAAAGTTATTGTAAGTATCTCTTCTCTTTTTTTTTTGTCTAACAATCATATTTCTCTCTCTCTCTTCCAGGATGGATATATAGACTTTGTAGAATACATAGCAGCAGTCAGTCTGATGCTGAAAGGAGAAATCAACCAGAAACTGAAGTGGTACTTCAAACTTTTCGATCAGGACGGAAACGGCAAAATTGACCAAGATGAAATGGGGACAATATTCAAGGTGGTGTTTCTGTATTTATTTATTATTCTATCCGTTTAGTTGCTGTGATTTTATACAGGGATGTTTATCAGGCTCAGGGCCTGAAGAACATTATAAACTCTCTATATCTCCTCTGAAAATAGACTTCAGTAGAGCAGGGAGATTAACTGTGAAGGGTTCAGAAAGGTTTAAATAGCCGACAACTAGACAGTACACACCAACAAAGGGTTGCTAATCTAATCCTAACCTAATTCTATCCTTCACTACTGTCTGTCGTCGATCAATCTGCTGCTTCGCTAGCTAGTGACACTGGCAATTATATAGCACAAAAAAGATACTGTCGAATTTTGAGCTGGATTTCAGTGCCTTATTCATCATATTAGAGATGTCCTATTTAAGTCACCACAAAGCCGCAGTCATTAAAACTTTTCTTATCCTGTTTAGAGGAAACGTTTACTATAAGAGTATTTTTTTTTAAAGGCAAATCAGTTAAACTAAGAAAGTATACATAAAAATAAAAATACGTAACGGTTCACTGACTGTTGTGGATTGGCTTGATAGCCTCAAACAGTCCGAATAGTCAATGGACTCTTATCTGGGGACGTATTCTGGACCTAGTGTTTACGCTTTACATCTCAGAGTAGACCAATCAGACAGAGAAGTAACCATCGTGCTACTGACTACTCAATATCTTATAGGGCAATGGAGTCTGAGTCATCACTAAGTAATCACTAAGTCATCACTGGA
Organism: Coregonus clupeaformis; assembly: GCF_020615455.1. NCBI lineage: Eukaryota > Metazoa > Chordata > Actinopteri > Salmoniformes > Salmonidae > Coregonus > Coregonus clupeaformis. Next base: position 43,061,514 of record NC_059196.1, read on the forward strand.
ATCATCACTAAGTCATCACTGGAGTCATCACTAAGTCATCACTGGAGTCATCACTAAGTCATTTTATGAATGCTGCGGCAAATGTTCCAATTATCTGGCCTTCCTCCCAAAGTGTGCACTTGTTCAATTCCTTTTACTGATTTGAAAGGAAATGACTGGTAAAAGAAATACGGTGGAAAGGTCCCAGTACTTGTGGGAAGCAATGGATGAGTGCACACTTCAGGAGAAAGGAGGTATTATTATAGGCCCCAATGTGTTGTGGGGACTCACTAAGGACATGATACTGTTGAAATACTGTTGTATACCTCAGACACAGTAGACCTGATTGATTGATATTTGGGTAAAACTGACTTAGTGATGACTCCAGTGATGACTTAGTGATGACTCACAGTTATTTATTTTTTTGAAAAGTACCAAGAACCCCAGAGGATGATAGAACCCCAGAGGATGATAGAACCCCAGAGGATGATAGAACCCCAGAGGATGATAGAACCCCAGAGGATGATAGAACCCCAGAGGATGATAGAACCCCAGAGGATGATAGAACCCCAGAGGATGATAGAACCCCAGAGGATGATAGAACCCCAGAGGATGATAGAACCCCAGAGGATGATAGAACCCCAGAGGATGATAAGACCCCAGAGGATGATAGGACCCCAGAGGATGATAGGACCCCAGAGGATGATAGGACCCCAGAGGATGATAGAACCCCAGAGGATGATAGAACCCCAGAGGATGATAGAAACCCAGAGGATGATAGAACCCCAGAGGATGATAGGACCCCAGAGGATGATAAGACCCCAGAGGATGATAGGACCCCAGAGGATGATAGGACCCCAGAGGATGATAGGACCCCAGAGGATGATAGGACCCCAGAGGATGATAGAACCCCAGAGGATGATAAGACCCCAGAGGATGATAGGACCCCAGAGGATGATAAGACCCCAGAGGATGATAGAACCCCAGAGGATGATAGAACCCCAGAGGATGATAGAACCCCAGAGGATGATAGGACCCCAGAGGATGATAGGACCCCAGAGGATGATAGGACCCCAGAGGATGATAGGACCCCAGAGGATGATAGAACCCCAGAGGATGATAGGACCCCAGAGGATGATAGGACCCCAGAGGATGATAGAACCCCAGAGGATGATAGAACCCCAGAGGATGATAGAACCCCAGAGGATGATAGGACCACAGAGGATGATAGAACCCCAGAGGATGACATGAAAGCATAAAAACCCTTATTTCTAATGATATTCTCTGTGACTTCAGCTCTTCGTTCTGTTTTGATTACTTCAGGCTATCCAGGACATTACCCGATGTTATGACCCTCCTACGGAGGAGATTGTGACCCTCATCTATGAGAAGGTTGACATCAATAACGAAGGTAAGAATTATCAACATTTAGAGATGTAAATGTATTGAAATGGGTGAGCTTACCCACAATACAGATAGGTATTATTGGGGGTGGAATTTAAGTTAGCTTTTTAATGCTTTGATTGCTATCCTCTGGGGATCCAATGAATATCTTGTTCTATATATTTTTTTACCAAAATAAATTATATTCAACTCAATTAATTCTTCACACCTCCAGGTGAGTTGACTCTAGAGGAGTTTATCGAAGGAGCCAAGGACCACCAAGACATCATGGAGATGTTGGGAAAGATGATGGACCTCACCAACGTTCTAGAGATCATCGTCAACGGACAGAGAAAGCAGGTCAAATCATCAAAATGATGATGACGTCACTTCCTGTTGCACTTCCTGTTTGATGGACTCAGACTGTACAGAATGCAACGCAGAAAAGGTTGTTGAGAAAGAATACGATTGTTTTCTTTCTTTGTCTGGGACGGAAAGCAATTATGGTGGAATTTTTAATATATAATATATGGAGGAAATGTATAAATGAACAAACGACGAACGTGAGCATCTTGATGAGAAGGTGGATATACGTGAGTGGGAGTGAGCCATGTCCCAAATCTCCATTGACCAAGAAGACTGAGTTGATTGAAGCATAATGGAACCCGTCTTGTTCACTCTATGTTCTCGATTTCTACATCCCCATTCCCAAAGTCCCATCATAGAGTTAACAACGGTGGAAACCCTCTAGACAATGATTACACCAATCAAAGACTTTGAGATCAATGACAGGAAGTGTGAAAGTGCCCACTTTGGGAGAAGGGTAGAGAATTGTGATGCAACCTATATGTTCTCTCTATGTGTGTATCACCTGAGTGGAGCAGAGGAGAGATCTCTTCCTCATCTTCCTCCTCTTCCTCCTTCTGGTGCTCTCTCTAGTCACCACAACTCTCTCTAGTCACCACAGCTCTCTCTAGTCACCACAGCTCTCTCTAGTCACCACAGCTCTCTCTAGTCCTCCTCCTCTGACACCACAGCTCTCTCTAGTCACCACAACTCTCTCTAGTCACCACAACTCTCTCTAGTCACCACAACTCTCTCTAGTCACCACAGCTCTCTCTAGTCCTCCTCCTCTGTCACCACAGCTCTCTCTAGTCACCACAACTCTCTCTAGTCACCACAACTCTCTCTAGTCACCACAACTCTCTCTAGTCACCACAGCTCTCTCTAGTCCTCCTCCTCTGTCACCACAGCTCTCTCTAGTCACCACAACTCTCTCTAGTCACCACAACTCTCTCTAGTCACCACAACTCTCTCTAGTCACCACAGCTCTCTCTAGTCACCACAACTCTCTCTAGTCACCACAGCTCTCTCTAGTCCTCCTCCTCTGTCACCACAGCTCTCTCTAGTCACCACATCTCTCTCTAATCCTCCTCTTCCTCTGTCACCACAGCTCTCTCTAGTCACCACATCTCTCTCTAATCCTCTTCTTCCTCTGTCACCACAGCTCTCTCTAGTCACCACAGCTCTCTCTAGTCCTCCTCTGTAACGGTCTTAAAACACACTTTGTCACCAAGTGATACATTGTTCTTAAGGGTCTTTTAAGAGAGGATGTATAACTGCTGTTGACAGACAGTGTGCAGGACTGATATCCATCCATCCATCCATCCTACCCACCTACCTACCGAGTAGAGCGCTATATGGACTCTGCCTAGTTACAGCTCATCATTGGCTGCTCGTTGAGCCTTTAATGGTGTAATAAGCCAGGATTCAGCGAATGCATCTGCCTTCTGGAAGCCAGCCCTCATACCATAAACACACGAGTTTGGAACATTAGGGAAATGTAGGGTCATTCTCTGGCTGGTGACTAGGATTCTCTGGCTGGTGACTAGGATTCTCTGGCTGGTGACTAGGATTCTCTGGCTGGTGACTAGGATTCTCTGGCTGGTGACTAGGATTCTCTGGCTGGTGACTAGGATTCTCTGGCTGGTGACTAGGATTCTCTGCATTCCTATTCCTATTCAGGATAAATTATTTAAAGAAACTGAATAGATGTATTGTATATCCTCTTATTTTAAATAAACGGAATGGAATTGTTGTTTTTCAAAACAATGATGGTACTTTATATATATTTGAGAGAAAAAAAAGTATATTTCCAAAGTAAAAGGTCCAGGTTTCTGAGTCACTAAAGATGTTCCATAGATTGTTTTTGACTGCATGTTGAAAGTGACAGTTCATTCTAAATTCACACCTGTGTCCCATGGGTTGGGACTGATCTCTGCTTTTTGGGTTCTGGCTGTGTCCCATGGGTTGGGACTGATCTCTGCTGTTTGGGTTCTGGCTGTGTCCCATGGGTTGGGACTGATCTCTGCTGTTTGGGTTCTGGCTGTGTCCCATGGGTTGGGACTGATCTCTGCTGTTTGGGTTCTGGCTGTGTCCCATGGGTTGGGACTGATCTCTGCTGTTTGGGTTCTGGCTGTGTCCCATGGGTTGGGACTGATCTCTGCTGTTTGGGTTCTGGCTGTGTCCCATGGGTTGGGACTGATCTCTGCTGTTTGGGTTCTGGCTGTGTCCCATGGGTTGGGACTGATCTCTGCTGTTTGGGTTCTGGCTGTGTCCCATGGGTTGGGACTGATCTCTGCTGTTTGGGTTCTGGCTGTGTCCCATGGGTTGGGACTGATCTCTGCTGTTTGGGTTCTGGCTGTGTCCCATGGGTTGGGACTGATCTCAGCTTTTGGGTTCTGGCTGTGTCCCATGGGTTGGGACTGATCTCTGCTGTTTGGGTTCTGGCTGTGTCCCATGGGTTGGGACTGATCTCTGCTTTTTGGGTTCTGGCTGTGTCCCATGGGTTGGGACTGATCTCTGCTGTTTGGGTTCTGGCTGTGTCCCATGGGTTGGGACTGATCTCTGCTGTTTGGGTTCTGGCTGTGTCCCATGGGTTGGGACTGATCTCTGCTGTTTGGGTTCTGGCTGTGTCCCATGGGTTGGGACTGATCTCAGCTTTTTGGGTTCTGGGCTGTGTCCCATGGGTTGGGACTGATCTCTGCTGTTTGGGTTCTGGCTGTGTCCCATGGGTTGGGACTGATCTCTGCTGTTTGGGTTCTGGCTGTGTCCCATGGGTTGGGACTGATCTCTGCTGTTTGGGTTCTGGCTGTGTCCCATGGGTTGGGACTGATCTCTGCTGTTTGGGTTCTGGCTGTGTCCCATGGGTTGGGACTGATCTCTGCTGTTTGGGTTCTGGCTGTGTCCCATGGGTTGGGACTGATCTCTGCTGTTTGGGTTCTGGCTGTGTCCCATGGGTTGGGACTGATCTCTGCTGTTTGGGTTCTGGCTGTGTCCCATGGGTTGGGACTGATCTCTGCTGTTTGGGTTCTGGCTGTGTCCCATGGGTTGGGACTGATCTCTGCTGTTTGGGTTCTGGCTGTGTCCCATGGGTTGGGACTGATCTCTGCTGTTTGGGTTCTGGCTGTGTCCCATGGGTTGGGACTGATCTCTGCTGTTTGGGTTCTGGCTGTGTCCCATGGGTTGGGACTGATCTCTGCTGTTTGGGTTCTGGCTGTGTCCCATGGGTTGGGACTGATCTCTGCTGTTTGGGTTCTGGCTGTGTCCCATGGGTTGGGACTGATCTCTGCTGTTTGGGTTCTGGCTGTGTCCCATGGGTTGGGACTGATCTCTGCTGTTTGGGTTCTGGCTGTGTCCCATGGGTTGGGACTGATCTCTGCTGTTTGGGTTCTGGCTGTGTCCCATGGGTTGGGACTGATCTCTGCTGTTTGGGTTCTGGCTGTGTCCCATGGGTTGGGACTGATCTCTGCTGTTTGGGTTCTGGCTGTGTCCCATGGGTTGGGACTGATCTCTGCTGTTTGGGTTCTGGCTGTGTCCCATGGGTTGGGACTGATCTCTGCTGTTTGGGTTCTGGCTGTGTCCCATGGGTTGGGACTGATCTCTGCTGTTTGGGTTCTGGCTGTGTCCCATGGGTTGGGACTGATCTCTGCTGTTTGGGTTCTGGCTGTGTCCCATGGGTTGGGACTGATCTCTGCTGTTTGGGTTCTGGCTGTGTCCCATGGGTTGGGACTGATCTCTGCTGTTTGGGTTCTGGCTGTGTCCCATGGGTTGGGACTGATCTCTGCTGTTTGGGTTCTGGCTGTGTCCCATGGGTTGGGACTGATCTCTGCTGTTTGGGTTCTGGCTGTGTCCCATGGGTTGGGACTGATCTCTGCTGTTTGGGTTCTGGCTGTGTCCCATGGGTTGGGACTGATCTCTGCTGTTTGGGTTCTGGCTGTGTCCCATGGGTTGGGACTGATCTCTGCTGTTTGGGTTCTGGCTGTGTCCCATGGGTTGGGACTGATCTCTGCTGTTTGGGTTCTGGCTGTGTCCCATGGGTTGGGACTGATCTCTGCTGTTTGGGTTCTGGCTGTGTCCCATGGGTTGGGACTGATCTCTGCTGTTTGGGTTCTGGCTGTGTCCCATGGGTTGGGACTGATCTCTGCTGTTTGGGTTCTGGCTGTGTCCCATGGGTTGGGACTGATCTCAGCTGTTTGGGTTCTGGCTGTGTCCCATGGGTTGGGACTGATCTCTGCTGTTTGGGTTCTGGCTGTGTCCCATGGGTTGGGACTGATCTCTGCTGTTTGGGTTCTGGCTGTGTCCCATGGGTTGGGACTGATCTCTGCTGTTTGGGTTCTGGCTGTGTCCCATGGGTTGGGACTGATCTCAGCTGTTTGGGTTCTGGCTGTGTCCCATGGGTTGGGACTGATCTCTGCTGTTTGGGTTCTGGCTGTGTCCCATGGGTTGGGACTGATCTCTGCTGTTTGGGTTCTGGCTGTGTCCCATGGGTTGGGACTGATCTCTGCTGTTTGGGTTCTGGCTGTGTCCCATGGGTTGGGACTGATCTCTGCTGTTTGGGTTCTGGCTGTGTCCCATGGGTTGGGACTGATCTCTGCTGTTTGGGTTCTGGCTGTGTCCCATGGGTTGGGACTGATCTCTGCTGTTTGGGTTCTGGCTGTGTCCCATGGGTTGGGACTGATCTCTGCTGTTTGGGTTCTGGCTGTGTCCCATGGGTTGGGACTGATCTCTGCTGTTTGGGTTCTGGCTGTGTCCCATGGGTTGGGACTGATCTCTGCTGTTTGGGTTCTGGCTGTGTCCCATGGGTTGGGACTGATCTCTGCTGTTTGGGTTCTGGCTGTGTCCCATGGGTTGGGACTGATCTCTGCTGTTTGGGTTCTGGAAACGTCAGACAGACGTTGTTTCACTACTGTATGATTAAAAACGGAATGGTTTGTTTTGATTTACTGACTGACTATTACGATTGTAGAACGATTGTCACAACAACGAATCATATACCGAAAATGTTATTTAAAAGGTTGTGTGTGTATTTTGCTTAAACGTGAATTTGGGTTGCCTTAACAATTGAATCAACCCTTCTAAATAAACAGAGATTTATTGTATTATTTACTCTATTGTCGTGATTAAATAAAGGAAGTGATTCAACAGTTTTAACTACGTCTAAAGCCATAGAACGTTTTTATATTGTCTTAAAACGCCCTGTCTTCAATCATTTCCATGGTTAACAAACTTCCGGGAATCATACGCTTGACGCTTGCTTATACTGAAAGATATCCCCTCCACTTGCTACAATCCTTACCTACTGAGTATATTTAGTTGACCTATATTTAAACCCTACAGTAGTCTATTTCTAACAAGCTTAGTCCCTGGTGTTTCATTTATCAGCACGACTGAATAAGACCCCACAGAGGACATATGGAACCATATTGGTGCCAACTTCCAACAGAAATACAATTTATTCAACAGTTTAAAATGTCCTGCTGTGAAGTACTTTTGCTTTACTACTAAATGAAACACATACGTGTAGTACTGTTGGATTGTATGTAGGGTGTTGCTTAGAGGTTTGAGCTTACAGGTTAGAGAATTAATCAAACAACTAACTGGCATTCATCTACAGTACGTAAAAAAAAATCATTTTTGTTTTATTAGCACATCACTAGGGAAGGGACTAGGGCTGTCACGAAATGTCGCCAGCCGGTGATTGTCAAGCAAATAACTGTCTGTCTCACGGTAATTGACCGTTAATTAACATAAACACATTTAGCACCTTCTGGCTTCCACACATAGCCTACAAGCCACTGATGCAGACCTTTGGAACATCTACATTTTATAAAGTCTAATAAATCCATGTAATATAGCCTACACCATCACAATAAATCCATTATTTATTTTAGACAGGTCTAAAGAAGCATGATATGAAGAAAATGTAGTCTATTTCAGAAGAACAGAATAGCACACTCTGAGTTGTCCTTATGTTAGGTCCTGATCTGGCTATGCCAAATGGCTGTGGGCTACACTAGTTCATTTAGCAGACAAGATTTGCTTAGAATTCCATGACATTATTTTATATTATTTTATAGTATGAAGAATACAATTGAACAAAGCTGAATAAAATAGAAAGGATATTTTCTCCAAACGATTTGAGGAAGTGCACACATGCGGCTATTCTGTGTTGAGTGGTTAACAAAGAAATAGGTATTCCTAAATGCTTAATTTAGAGTTATTAATTTAACTTTAGTTGTTCTACAAACGTTGGGCTATATGTTTAGATTTTTAATACATTGTAAGGCCGCATGATGCAACTCTAATGATGATTTGAAAAAAGTAGCTTGAAAGGCATGAGCTCTGCTTTGTTTTGTGCGCAGGCTGTACACACTTCATCAGTCTCTCATTCACAATTTGACTAGCTCTTGATAATGCCTCGAATTTCCCGGCGGCATCCCCTTTGTGTGGCCGTAATGCACCCTAAAAAAATCCATGCCTTTTGCGGCCAGTGGGCGTTGTGCCCTTCTCCCTGAGAGCTGCACGCTCCGAAGCACCTCTCACTCACATGGAAGCATCTCTCACTCACATGGCTCACGTGATCGGGTCTTTCTCTGAGGCTACAAGTGAAGATAGACACATCAGGGACTTTATGGGCGTGTCCTTATCCAATTCCGAGGTGCATATTGAAGATTTTGGAAGAACTGTCCACATTTACTTTTTTGTCAACCAACAAGATGAGTAGGCCTAACGAACAGCAAAAGCACTAGCCTATGTCAATCTACTATCCCCCATAGTACAGAAGTTGACCCTATTCTATTCTGTACGAGAAATAAATATTCCAAACATAGTCTGGGACAGTTGTGGGATGCGATCAGTGGAGGCTGCTCATAATAATGGCTGGAACGGAGTCAATGGAATGGCATCAAACATGGAAACCATGGAAACCATGTATTTGATACCATTCCACCAATTCCGCTCCAGTCATTACGATGAGCCCGTCCTCCCGAATTAAGGCGCCAACAACCTCCTGTGGATGTGATAGATCCCAAATTAATATAACCACTAGCATTAAAAAATAATTTTTTACACAATGTGGCTGGCGCAACAGATCAGAACGTTTAGCTTAAAATGTCTATAAACGATTAGGCTATTTCTTCACATTATAAGTGCAGCAATGCGTACATGGCAGTAGGCTATAAGCGCAAAATGTTCCATTAGCTGGAAAACACCATTATCAAAAGTGACCGGAAATGCAATCATGCATGTAATGCTTTTATAATAAAGGTTAATTGTTATGGTGAAATTATCTTCCCCAAACTTGAAACTCACGCGCTGCTTATGTATGCCAGTTAGGCTCTACACCCCTTGTAAAGAGGATTAATGTGCTTCATTTTAAGAAGTAATTTGGCCACTTTAGTTGTGATACAAACCTTATCAGAACAGCTAGGCTACATGAGGTGTGCGACTATGAATCGAAAAAGTTGCACACAAAAAATATGTAATTCATAAGTGATAATATATCATTCACAAGTGATAGGCTAATATTGTCACCCATCAGACTATTCTTGATTTAATCTTGTCTTTACATTTACTAAATAATATATGTGTGAAATTTGTTTTGATTTAGAATGGACCATTATCATGCACCTGTACTGAAACAGGGGAAAAATACATGTCATCTATGCACTTAAATAGCGAAAGGAGGACGCTTTTCCCGTGGTTTATTTTCATGCCAGCCAGGTAGGCTATACTCCTGTTGTAAAGAGAAGCAATGTGCTTAATATTAGGAAAGTTGAGAAATAAATATAGTAGGCCTAGCCTATAGAAAGCTGATGGGATCCTCCTCTTTTTAGTAGAGGCCATCACTCTGTTTTCTCGCGCAATTGCATGTTGCGCAACATGAGCTAATGGGCTCTCATGAAGTGTTTGATAAAAAAATTCGAAAACATTTGCATTGATGTCAGAGTGATTAGAGGGACAATAGAGTGCTGAGTACCAGGAAGTTAGCAAGTTTGGTAGGATACTAATGACCATCAGCAGCATCAGAGCTTGGAGAAGCCTAATTACCGTGACTAAACGGTCACGTGGCGGTCATGACTCGTGACCGCCGGTGTGGCGGTAATACGGTCACAGCAACAGCCCTAAGAAGGGGGTACCTAGCACAACTGAATGCAATCAATCAAAATGTGTCTTCCACATTTAACCCAACCCCTCTGAATCAGAGAGGTGCAGGAGGCTTCCTTAATGGACGTCCATGTCATCAGCGCCCGGGGAGAAGGTGTTGTTAGGGAGAAACTGTTGTTGTTGGTTAACTGCCTTGCTCAAGGCACAATGGACAGTTTCCTCCCAAAATACATATTTAGATTACATTTACATTTACATTTACGTCATTTAGCAGATGCTAGAATACATACACTGCATGGCCAAAGGTATGTGGACACCCCTTCAAATTTGTACATTTACATTTTAGTCATTTAGCAGATGCTCTTATCCAGAGCGACTTACAGTTAGTGAGTGCATACATTATTTATTTTTTCATACTGGCCCCCCCGTGGGAATCGAGTGGATTCTGCTATTTCAGCCACACCCATTGCTGACAGGTGAGCACACAGCCATGAAATCTCCATAGACAAACATTGGCAACTGAAGAGCTCAGTGACTTTCAACGTGGCACCGTCATAGGATGCCACCTTTCCAACAAGTCAGTTCGTCAAATTTGTGCCCTGCCTCGGTTAACTGTAAGTGGTGTTATTGTGAAGTCAAAATGTCTAGGAGTAACAACGGCTCAGCAACGAAGTGGCAGGCCACACAAGCTCACAGAACGGGAGGCGCTGAAGCGTGTAGCGTGTCAAAATCGTCAGTCCTCAGTTGCAACACTGACGAGTTCCAAACTGCCTCTGGAAGCAACGTCAGCACAATAACTGTTCGTCGGGAGCTTCATGAAATGGGTTTCCATGGCCGAGCAGCCGCACACAAGCCTAAGATCATCATGCACAATGCCAAATGTCGGCTGGATTGGTGTAAAGCTCGCCGCCATTGGCAGTCCGACGGACGAATATGGGTTTGGCGGATGCCAGGAGAACGCTACCTGCCCGAATGCATAGTGCCAACTGTAACGTTTGGTGGAGGAGGAATAATGGTCTGGGGCTGTTTTTCATGGTTCGGGCTAGGCCCCTTAGTTCCAGTGAAGGGAAATCTTAACGCTACAGCATACATTCTAGACGATTATGTGCGTCCTACTTTGTGGCAACAGTTTGGGGAAGGCCATTTCCTGTTTCAGCATGACATTACCCCCGTGCACAAAGCGAGGTCCATACAGAAATTGTTTGTTGAGATCGGTGTGGAAGAACTTGACTGGCCTGCACAGAGCCCTGACCTCAACCCCATCAAACACCTTTGGGATGAATTGGAAAGCTTACTGCGAGCCAGGCCTAATCACCCAACATCAGTGTCCGACCTCACTAATGCTGTACTTCTAGTACCCTGAGTACATCTGTACGCTAGTACCCTGACAATACAAACAAAGGTGGCCTTCCAATGAAATGTGCTGAATAAATCAATACTGATATCACATTCTTATCAAACCTTATCATATCTGATCAAACTGTAATTTTGAGGCTGTATGGTACACTTGACTATATGTTCAAATGAAACATTTTAACTTCTAAATCCTTTAAGGATGTTTCCATAAACTATGTAAACAAAAATAAAGTAATCTATATCTGTTGAATGGCAAATTAAAGCTACAACTTAAAGTTCTTATAACTGCCAGAGCATATGGGCTGATTTGAGACATCATGTGGTTTCACCACACCCTCAATGAAGAAAAACAAACTTGAGATAACAAAAACCGAGATAACCGGGTGCTGCAAAGATTTCTTCATCACTCACTCATCCACTGTCCATGGACCACTGCCAGACAAAATAAAGTAAGGCTGTCCCAGACTAAAAAAAAATCTAGGTTGACCGAGAGTCATCTTGCAATCGCTTGGTCGGAATGTTTAAACGTGTACTTTTCCATATATAGACACAAGTTAAATTTGAATAAAAATCAACTATATGTAGGCTACTGAGCTTGTCTGATGCTTAAAAAATTAAGACACACAAATTACTAAAGAGGGAGCCAGAGATCAATAAAGCCTAACCAGAAGAAAAAAAATCCTGTTCCTGACCCTTCTCCCGCTGCCGCCTTCTCAGAGATTCTGCCGTTATGCTCCTGAAGTTCCCGGTAACAGGCTACACCAGCAACCTTATTCCATTTGGAGTGCCAAGTTATCGTACCATTTCGACTGATCTGCATGCCAGTTATGATTTTCATATGGACATTTTCGTGGAACAGTTTCATTTCATTTATAATAAAGTCTTAATATCTCAAAATCAATGTATGTGGTTAATACAAAATATAAAAATGAAAATGATACAAATCTAAAAGTAACTTCTATTGCCATTGCCAATATGTAAATATAGCTTGTATGCACGCATGACTGTAAGTCGCTTTGGATAAAAGCGTCTGCTAAATGGCATATTATTATTATTATTATTATAGCCAACATAAAGCCAACAAATAAAAACATTGCAGCCCGCAGGTAGAAATATATCCTGATAAAAATATATCTTATAAATCACATCGGCTATGCATGGTCTGTCCGCAAGGAACTTGAAACATTGTATAAAATATTCTAGACCCTCAGAGTTTCAGTTAGCTCTGGACAGACAGACACAGCTGGAGCTGCGCACGGAATAATTAGGTTGTAAATAACGTGTCCACTCCTACAATGACAACAGTAAGACTGTAATAATATATTGAATGCATTAACAGAAATGACCATAACCAAACAAACATTGTAGATTAGAAATTGAAGGTAAATGTACTACTGGTGAGCCACCCCCGCAGCCTCCACAATGGATTAGTCCACTCAGACAGGCGGGAATCAGACAGGTGTCTCGTGTGCCTTAACATTTTTACATGTTAGTCATTTAGCAGACGCTCTTCTCCAGAGCGACTTACAGTTAGTGAGTGCATACATTTATATTTTTTCATACTGGAATCGAACCCACAACCCTGGCGTTGCAAACGCCATGCTCTACCAACTGAGCTACAGCCCTGCCGGCCATTCCCTCCCCTACCCTGGACGACGCTGGGCCAATTGTGCGCCGCCCCATAACAATTTTTTATATATATATTTGCCACTGCTCGACAACAAAAAAATCTGTCGACTAACAGCACATCGACCAAACAATCAACCAGTCGACTAAATGGGGTCAGACCTAAAAGAAAGCTTGTGAAAAACAAACAATTACTTATTGGCCTTGGTTCAACATTACAGTCACAATGTCCCTCAAAGGATCACCCCATCCTGTTGCATAACTGCAGTTTACCTATTGGCCTTGGTTCAACATTACAGTCACAATGTTGCTCAAAGGATCAACCCATCCTGTTGCATAACTACAGTTGATCAGCCCGGCCCACCTCACCTCGGGGCAGTCAGTTTGCCAACCTCCGGTAGGCCTATCCTAGCCTATAAAGCCCCAATCCTCCCCTCAGCTCCTTGCACTGCACTCAGGCTTCCAGCCCCATCCCCACCACCAGCCCAGGAACAAGCCATCTCTACCAGGAACAGCCAGAGCCATCCATCCACCTGGAACCTCAGCCATGCAGTCTGCCGAGACCAACACCAAGCTGAACCGGGGTTGCCTGCTCCTGGCTCTGAGGCGATACAGCGCTGCCGTCCACAACATGGAACAGACTGTCCTCCTCCCCAGCTTGCTCAGAGATGTGGAGTCAGACTCCGATGAAGAAGACGACCGTTTCCAGGACTGTCGCTCTGCAGCCGAAAGCTCCTGTAAAGACCTCTATGACTACTACCTGATGCTGAAGGCCGTCAGGAACGCAGTGGAGAGCGGACTGGTCCAGCTGGATGACCGCAAGGCGAAGACCCAGAACCACCTGTCCCTGAGTAAGACCCTGGAGCCCATGCTGGAGGCTGACCCAGAGGCCCTGTTCCACTTCCACCTCAGGGGACTGTTCTCTGTCATGGGAAACCTCACCAAGAAGTCCCAGGGCGTCACGACCAAGTACATGGACATCATTGGAATAATGCATTAGAATAACTAGGCTCAGGTTAACTCCAAATCGACAAAACAAAACAAGCAATACATTTTGGGCCTTGAACATAACTAAGATTTACAACTGTCAAAGCTGTTTACACATACTGTCAATAACACCAAGTTGTGTATAAAATTGAATAAAGGTGCTTTATCATAACTGACTTCTGCATGTCTATTTTTTTGTTTGTTTGTTTTTGAAATGTCCAAGACTTTCAGTGATTGGTGTTAAAAGAGCACATACAGCAACTGCAGGATTACAATTATGTTAGCTGATCTACTTCCCCGTTCTGTATTTATCAAGATCAACATAGCAGATAATACTGATCCTGATATGAAATACATTTCATTGTGTGAGTATTGTGAACAGCTCAGAATTGTGTCTTCTTGGACAACCCCTGTCACATTAACCTGTCACAAGCTTTCAGCTCACCTTGGTGATCGAAGCCTGGGCGGGCGTCCAAGGCAACTGTCACATTGAATAAGAAAATGATGCTATTCTAAATCCATGAACAACAGGCGATAATACAACCTATTATCTGGAACACAATGACACCCACTTTATTGGAGAGGAATAATATTCTGTGCAAACAAGAGCACATTATTTGAGTAGGATTTGTTTTATTATATACAAGACTCTTTAGATTTCACGTAATGTAATGGGTGATCGCATTAACACCAACAGGGGACTACGGAGACAGGTGGTATTCTGTTCAAATGTTCTCTCCTCTCCTTCAGCCAGCCAACCTCCTACACTCAGCGAATTGGGTGAAAAGGCTCCACGATCTCAGCAAATGTCTTCTTCTCTGTGGAGATCAAACACAAGAAAACCCACTTGATTAAATACTGAATTAAAAATGACTGACGTACGTACAATCAGTGAGTTGCCCCGAGTTTTGTGAAACGAGCTGGGTTGATTGCTCTGTGCATGTCAATGCCGTATACATTTTAAAGAAATCAATAACATAAAACGTGCCAATGACGTAACATTTGGTGTAGGATAGTAGGTATTTCTTGGGGTCACAACTAGAGCCTGGTTTGTGACTAGAAGAAACAGGGCTGTTTTATTTATCTGATGGTCCATGAGAACATTATGAAGGCTTGGGGTGTTGTTGATAGAATCTAGCCTAGTGACTGACTTGTCTTGATCACAGATCATTCATGTCTTCCTATGTGGACATCAGTCCAATCCATTTACCTTTGTCTGAAAAGTTCTCTGGGTGGAGTCGTACATATTCGTTCATGTCCCGGTCCAGTTTAGCGTATGTGTAGTTCTCGTGTTTGGTGACATGGTAACCAATGAACCAACCAATAGATGCCAGCAAGGCTTGCCGGTGAACACCTGCAAAGACAAAGACAAAAGTACAAAAGTACATTGAGACTGATATAAAATGACATAAAATAGGAGCATTTTTTGCTTCATTAAATAATCCAACAAATCTTCTGTCATTGATTGAGACAGGTGGGTCCACCCCAAAGTGCCGCATGTCATGATGACACTCACCGGTCATCGATCAATGAGAGAAGATTTGTAATAGACAAGATGGCGGTGTACACATTGTTGGATTAATTCATGGAGCAAAACATTTATTTTAATAAGAGGTTTATTCAAAATTAAAAACGGACCCCCTGCAACTGTACACAGTCATTTCATGAGACTCCAGTTTCCACGAATCGAGAACATAGATAGTATTGACAATACCTGGTTAGTTAAAAAATCTCTGGCAACGTTTTGTATTGGCAGACCTGTAACTCCCAGTATAATAGATACAAATTTTGGGGGGTTAAATCACATTCTGGTGTACAGTCTGTAACTAGTATTAGCCTACATCAGCCTGGTAAAGTGTAATTTCTATATTATTAAAATACCTAGAGAGCCTATTTTAATGTGTAGATTTGTGGTCCTCTGTAGCTCAGCTGGTAGAGCATGGCGCTTGTAACGCCAGGGTAGTGGGTTCGATCCCCGGGACCACCCATACGTAAAAATGTATTCACACATGACTAAGTCGCTTTGGATAAAAGCGTCTGCTAAATGGCATATTATTATTAGATACAATTTAGCTAATTCACCATACTGTTACGCTGAACAGCCAAGGAGCCTGCCTACACACCTAGCTTCGATGAAACCAGGAATTTTTAAATGTAAAAAACGATCTGGGTTGCATCGACGCTATAAGACATCCTGACATGACTGATATGATGAAAGTCGACAGAATGGCCACATTTCATAGACCAATAGATGTCAGTTATTATTGCAGACTACAAAAATCAATTTTTCCATAAATGCAGTGTTATTATGCAACGTTACCTTCTTGAACATTCATTTACACTAGACAGTGAATTTTTGTTAAGAATGGAAGCTGTCAAGCAGTGTTCTGTTTGTAGCCAGCTGTCAAGCTAACTACCAGTTAACGTATGTGTTTGTAGGCAACGGTGCTAGCTAGCCGGATAACGTTAATCGTTCAATTTGTTTGATCATTAAAAAACAGTTAGCTGGGCATTATAAAGCCTATTACATTAAATGGCTTGACCTGGCTCTCGGTTGAGATCAAACTAGCTAGCTAACAGTTAGTTACGGTAATCTTGTTTAGCGGCTTGTGCTAGGCGATGCTAACGTGAGCTAGCCAGCTAGCTAACCCTACCTGATTTCATGGGCGGCCTACGGTTGAGGGCATTCTGTAGCATCGCCGAGCACCAGCCGATAAGACCGAGCCAGACAGAGTTTCGGTTTATTATTCCTGGAGGTGGAAGGACCTTCGCCTCATCTGGAAGCCCCATGTCGGAAAATGCACTGATCCAAACAATCAAATTATTATTATTATTATAAACTGACTTTGTTGACTAGCCTATTAGCGCTTCACCTCACAGAGGAAATCAAGGGCATATTATTTAGCCGTCCAGTGTAACCGTGACACCAGTCCGTCAAGGAACCAAACAGCTGGTTCCGCCGAAAAAATCGGATTCTTCTGTTTTTCAGTTCACAAAATACCTTGTATTATTGGCAAACATATTTGCATGGTTTATTTTCATCAAAGAAAAACATATTTCATTAATTCACTCATTTCCCCCCAACCCTCTAAAGTTGACTACATTTCAATTGGCCCTGACCCTGTATATAGCTTCCTGTCCTATTTCTTATTTCACTTGTTTTTTTGTTATACTTTTTTTTTATATTGAATACTGCACTGTTGGGTAGCGCTTGCAAGTTAAGCATTTGTACTTGTACATGTGACAAATAAAACTTTAACTTGTTGATGGTTGGGAATATTTTGCAATAAAAAACAGCGATACTGGAGCATTGAGGTAGATACAGTGCATTTGGAAAGTATTCAGACCCCTTCCCTTTTTCCACATTTTTTTTTACATTACAGCCTTATTCTAAAATGGATTAAATAAATAACAATTCTCATCAATCTACACACAATACCCCATAAAGACAAAGCGAAAACAGGTTTACATATTTACATAAGTATTCAGACCCTTTGCAATGAGACTCGAAATTGAGCTCAGGTGCATCCTGTTTCCATTGATCATCCTTGAGTTTTGACAACTTGATTGGACTCCACCTGTGGTAAATTCAATTGATTGGACATGATTTGGAAAGGCACACACCTGTCTATATAAGGTCCCACAGATGTCAGAGCAAAAACCAAGCCATGAGGTCAAAGGAATTGTGTTGAGGCACAGATCTGGGGAACGGTACCAAAAAATTTCTGCAGCATGAAGAAGTTTGGAACCACCAAGACTCTTCCTAGAGCTGGGCACCCGGCCAAACTGAGCAATCAGGGGAGAATGGCCTTGGTCAGGGAAGTGACCAAGAACCCGATGGTCACTCTGACAGAGCTCCAGAGTTCCTCTGTGGAGATGGGTGAAACTTCCAGAAGGACAACCATCTTGGCAGCACTCCACCAATCAGGCCTTTATGGTAGAGTGGCCAGATGGAAGCCACTCTTCAGTAAAAGGCACATGAAAGCCCGCTTGGAGTTTGCCAAAAGGCACCTAAAGGACTCTCAGACCATGAGAAACAAGATTCTCTGGTCTGATGAAACCAAGATTGAACTCTTTGGCCTGAATGCCAAGCGTCACGTCTGGAGGAAACCTGGCACCATCCCTACGTTGAAGCATGGTGGTGGCAGATGAGGGGATAAAACAATTTAATCAATTTTAGAGTAAGGCTGTAACGTAACAAAATGTGGAAAAAGTGAAGGTGTCTGAATTCTTTCCGAATGCACTGTACTTTTCTCCTTCCCGCGCTTCTGACACCCAGGTGGGTCACCCAGGACATCTCTGTGCCTGGCAGATATCTCAGCTTGGATGTCGGCCCACCACCTCAAGCTCAACCTCGACAAGACGAAGATGCTCTTCCTCCCGGGGAAGGCCTGCCCGCTCCAAGACCTCTCCATCACAGTTGACAACTCCATGGTGTCCCCCTCCCAGAGTGCAAATAACCTTGGTGTGACCCTGGACAACACCCTGTCGTTCTCTGCAAACATCAAAGCAGTGACTCGCTGCTGCAGGTTCATGCTCTACAACATCCGTAGAGTACGACCCCACCTCATACAGGAAGTGGCGCAGGTCTTAATCCAGGCGCTTGTCATCTCCCGTCTGGATTACTGCAACTCGCTGTTGGCTGGGCTCCCTGCTTGTGCCATCAGACCCCTGCAACTTATCCAGAACGCTGCAGCTCGCCTGTTGTTCAACCTTCCCAAGTTCTCCCATGTCACCCTGCTCCTCTGCACACTCCACTGGCTTCCAGTCGAAGCTCGCATCCACTACAAGACCATGGCGCTTGCCTACGGAGCAGCAAGAACTGCTTCAGCCTATGCTCAAACCCTACATCCCAACTCGAGCATTCCATTCTGCCACCTCTGGTCTCTTGGCCCTCCCACCCCTACGGCAGGGCAGCTCCCACTCAGCTCAGTCCAAGCTCTTCTCTGTCCTGGAATCCCCATGGTGGAACCAGCTTCCCCCTGAAGCTAGGACAGCAGAGTCCCTGCCCATCTTCCCGAAAACATCTGAAACCCTACCTCTTCAAGGAGTATCTTAAATAATCCCACAGTAACCCCACCCCCCTTTGTGAACTAACACTTGCACTTGACTTTACTAGCTCAGACCTTGCTGATAGCTACTTTATTGAGGAAAAATGTACTTACTATGCCTGTGATATGTGGTTGTCTCACCTGAATGCACTAACTGTAAGTCGCTCTGGATAAGAGTGTTTGCTAAATGTCAAACGTAAATGTCATTGAGGTAGATATGTACATAAAGGTAGGGGTAAATTCACAAGGCAACAGGATAGATAATAAACAGTAGGAGCAAGGTATACGTGGTGAGTGTGGGGGGAGTAATAGTGACCAGTAGTAGGATAAATAGTTAGATACTAATGGTAATGGCAATAAATAATCAATGAACAGCAGCGTTCATTCTGTAATAATGTAGTAATAACCTCCCAACTCCCTACCAGTACATCATCATCATCATCATCATCATCATATTCCTACTGTACTTTATGTGTATCAGTTCACTGGCTGGTCAGTAAATAAATATGCAATAAACAGTGCATACCATACCATATTAGAGACTACTGTTCATGCAATATTTCTACAATTTCTCTTCATAAAATTTGATTTTAAAATCTAACCTTAATCACAATGACAACCTTATGCTTAATCCTAACCTTAAATTAAGACCAAAAAGCAAAAAATTTTTTGTTTTCATGAATTTGTGCGATATTTCCCATTTTGAATTTGTGTCTGTGGTACTGGAAACCCTGCTGCTGTTGCTGAGGCTGAGTGAACAGCACTGTTGGTGGAAAAAGCCCTGTTGCCGATTTTGCTGAGCAGACTGAATGCATATCGAAATACTTTGAAGTCGGGGAATATCCCCACGTTTTTGGTAAGTGTAGTTAGTTTTTTAAATGGCACGATTATTTAGCGAGCCAATTGCCACAATAAACATCTTTGCTAGCGACCGAGAGCTAGCTAGGGAACGTTACTACC
Source organism: Coregonus clupeaformis (assembly GCF_020615455.1). Lineage (NCBI taxonomy): Eukaryota > Metazoa > Chordata > Actinopteri > Salmoniformes > Salmonidae > Coregonus > Coregonus clupeaformis. Next base: position 43,081,304 of record NC_059196.1, read on the forward strand.
TAGCTAAAAGCTAGCTGACGTACGCGTTAGCTGTGTTCTGAGGGGAAACCATCGCTTGCTAGCTAGTTAGCTAGCTTGTTTGCTTTTGGAGAGGGGATCTTAGTTTTTTAGCTACTAGATAACAACCAGAAGAGCTGAACAATTGTTCGTTTAGGTGAGCGATATGTTGATTAGCTAAACAAGAGAGGTTGCTAACTAGCTAGTTAGGTAGTTAAATCATTGCACCCAGAGAGTTAACGTATGCTGCAGCTAACCACTGATGCATACTCTCCCTGGAAAATATTATAGTCTTGTTATTCTAAGAGAAATAATAACCATTAGCCTTTGTTTGCCGAATACTGATTGGATTGTTTTTGTATTAAAACGTTAGCTATATCGAAATGTTATAGTCAGATAGAATAGAACAATGAAAGTTGAAAATATTGTTTCATGTGATTGTAAAGGGGTGGGGGACTTGGGGCCATAACCAGGGCTCTTTCCGTTATGGACAGCCAATACATTTGGTTTGCTTTCATTGGATACGTGTCAGTAACTTGCTAACGTTAGCTAGATTTCAGTTGAAACCCGTGAAAGTAGCTTGGCCATCAATTAAATCTAGCTGCATCATGCAATTTCTCTTTTCCTTTCCAGGTTTGCATGCCACATGATAGGCCTACTTCAAAGCAGAAAGCACTGTCTGATATTTAAAACATAGCTAGCTATTACAGTATTATGATCAAATATAGCGTACTATTTCCAATGCATATGTTACGAGGCTGTAACTTGATGGTAGCTTGTGGCTAGCTATAGGGGTTGTTGGTTTGGCTTGTTCTCTCTCTCTCTCTCTCTCTCTCTCTCTCTCTCTCTCTCTCTCTCTCTCTCTCTCTCTCTCTCTCTCTGTCTGTCTGTCTGTCTGTGTGTCTGTGTGTGTGTGGACTTCTCCTTGCAGTCCTCCCAGCATCACACCATTAGCCCCTGGCAACCAGTCCATAAAGACACATGCACACTAGACCCTGCCATAGCAACGTCTTGGATCCCCCTGCCATAGCAACGTCTTGGATCCTTCAAGAGGAAAAAACAGTGAATGTGCTTCAGGGAGGCTCTTTTGATGTGATGCATAAAAGGCAGCATTTAGAACTAAACACTTACTGTCAGATGCTGATTAAATGTCAACAGTTGCTTTCTTTCACTTGTAGAATCTTAAAAGCTTCAAGAGCAACTATTGCCGCTGTTGATGAAATGCAGAACTAATCAACACCTCTTTTTGGGAATAGACCTTAACTTAAATTACGTAATGTGCACATATGCTATGCAATATATCTTTGCAAGCATAGGGCTAACGTTATCTAAACTATGCTGAAGGAAACGGTAGGAAGAGGCAGTGTAGCCAAACAGTGCGTAATACAGGAGGTTTATAAAGAAAAACAATTCTGCAAGGCCAGTGTTTGTATTAATAATAATAATAATAATAATATGCCATTTAGCAGACGCTTTTATCCAAAGCGACTTACAGTCATGCGTGCATACATTTTTGTGTATGGGTGGTCCCGGGGATCGAACCCACTACCTTGGCGTTACAAGCGCCGTGCTCTACCAGCTGAGCTACAGAGGACCACACTATTAGGTGTAATTCAAGATAACTAAGCCAAATGAAGAGATCAGTACACTAACGTTGTCAGCAGGTACCACACATGTTGTTGATTACCACTGCAGAATGACTTAGAATATTCTGTTATGCAATCCACTGATTTCTCTCTCTTTCTCACTCTCCCCCCCTCTTTTCATCAACAGTTTAGGATGAGCATGGAAGATTATGACTACCTGTTCAAAATTGTACTAATAGGAAATGCTGGTGTTGGGAAAACCTGCCTAGTCCGCCGCTTCACTCAGGTTAGTATCATAATCGTACATCAAACCTGCCTGGTCAGACGGTTCACTCAGGTTAGTATCGTAATCATACATCAAACCTGCCTGGTCAGATGGTTCACTCAGGTTAGTATCATAATCATACAGTCTCATCAATGAGTTGCAACAAAACAATTAATTATAATTCTGTAATTTTTCGGCCCATTCCCCAGGGCCTTTTCCCGCCTGGACAAGGGGCTACCATAGGAGTTGACTTCATGATCAAGACTGTGGAGATCAAAGGGGAAAAAGTCAAGGTCTGTCAATCACACTTCATGTACAATTACTTTTGTGTACCTATAAAGCATGGTTCCCTGACTGGTGGCCCATGGGCCGAATTTGACCCGTGGGTGATTTTATTTGGTCCCCCGAGTTTTCTGAGACTGTAAAAACACCAGCAACTCAGCTCCAAGTGATTTAAATTTTGGAAAAATGTACCAAAGTATTCTCATGCAGAATAGAGAGAGATATATGTGATCATATACAAATGTAAGCAAGGTTTGAAATTATTATGTTTTAGTCTGATATTATATCTGTTTGGGCTTCTTGCGGTCAATTTACAGTCTACACAGTATTTGTAGTTATGTTCCGGCCCCCAGACCATCCACTCAAGAAAAAATCAGCCTGCAGCTGAATCTAGTTGATATTCCCTGCTATAAAGGATTTATCAAGCATCTATGTAGTGTTAATAAAGGCTTAATGAATGCTCTATAAACCTTTGTAACTGCCTTATCATTAGTTTAATGCTCTATAAACCTTTGTAACTGCCTTATCATTAGTTTAATGCTCTATAAACCTTTGTAACTGCCTTATCATTAGTTTAATGCTCTATAAACCTTTGTAACTGCCTTATCATTAGTTTAATGCTCTATAAACCTTTGTAACTGCCTTATCATTAGTTTAATGCTCTATAAACCTTTGTAACTGCCTTATCATTAGTTTAATGCTCTATAAACCTGTGTAACTGCCTTATCATTAGTTTCATGTGGGACCAGATTATTTTCAACACCATGAGAATCAAAGAACAAACCTTACCTCAACATTGACTGTGATGTGTGGTTGTCTGACCCACCTTAGTTAAATGAATGCACAGACTAAGTCGCTCTGGATGAGAACGTCTGCGAGGCTTTAAATGACCAAAATGTAAAAACAGTGGTAACGTGATTTGAACACATATTTTCCTCCCAGCTGCAGATCTGGGACACAGCAGGCCAGGAGCGTTTCCGTTCCATCACCCAGAGTTACTACCGGAGTGCCAACGCCCTCATCCTCACCTATGACATCACATGTGAGGACTCCTTCCGGTGCCTTCCAGAATGGCTGAGGGAGATTGAGCAGTATGCCAACACCACCGTGGTCACTATTTTAGTCGGTGAGATAGCGTTCACATGCTGTAGTAACGTGCGTCCTGTACGACACCCTATTGCTTTGAAATGTTTGACCAGAGCTCAATGTGGACCAAAAGCAGTGCGTCACATTACATCACATTGATGTCAATATCCCTCTGGTTAAAGGTCAAGCCCATACAAAGCTATGGTCATCAGTCCAAGGACCAGCTCAACGTAGTAATCAAAAGTTATTCGGTATTAAAAGTAGACGGCATCTCGAAATGTGCTATTGGCTTTATCAGGGTGGGATCAGATGTCCTAAAGGCATACCTACCGGTAACTCGTTTCTGTGGTTTTATCAGACAATGGACAACGAGATAATATTAGATGCAATTGTTCCACGGGGTGAGGTTACCATATCTCCACTCTAGAATCTGGGAAGGGATTTTATCAAGAGTGAAAAGCTTTATAGAAAATGTATAAAGTAAAATGTATGTTGTTATTGGATACTTCCCACCCTAGCTGCTATTGAGAATATTTAGATTAGATAACTCCCTTTTGGAACATTGGTTTGTTTTTTTGCCAGAGCACAGAACTTGTGAAAAGATCAACGGTATCGTTGAACGTCAGTGATGCTCACAGTCACACCGTAACAATCAGCCTATGCATCAGGCCTCTATCTAACATTCAATATTAAAGATGAATATTTCCCTTTTTCCCCCCAGGTAATAAGATTGACCTAGCTGAGAAGAGGGAAGTCCTGAGGCAGAGAGCTGAAGAGTTTGCGGACTCCCAGAGCATGCTGTACCTGGAGACGTCAGCCAAGGAGTCTGACAACGTGGAGAAGCTCTTTCTGGATCTGGCCTGCGAGCTGATCCGCGAAGCCAAACAGAACACGCTGGACAACAATGACACAGCGAACGCTACGCCCGGAGAGGGAAAGGCCATCAGCTACCTGGGCTGCTGCGGCACAAACTAGTCCGGACGCCAGAGAGCTGGGGGGGGGGGTCGCGTTCATTCCTGTTCATAAAGGACACCAAACACCAACAAGTGGGGTTCTTATCAGACAGATTTAGCTCAGTACCTTTCCGGGTTACCCTCTGTTTTGGGACGTTTTTTCTTCCGTTTTAATGCCTATTGAACGCGACCCTGAGCTGTAGTGTGACCAGCACACTAGCTGTAAAATAGATCTGACACAGTGGAGTAGAGATGGCAGGATGCCTCTGTCTGTCTGTGCCAGTCCAGACTCCATGGTGCCACTGTCAGTCCCGAGTCCCTCCATGCCTTTTACCCTCAAAACAGAACAAGGATCTGATCTGTCCAATCACCACCTTGTTGTTTTTTATCCTCCTGAAGAATATAAATATGTTCAGAGGATGCAATACAAGCTGCTGCCACTAGATGGGAGTACAGAGCTTTATCCCTGGTGCAACGGGATTGAACACACTGTACTGTAGGCCTTGTTGCAAGCTGATGTGTCATTGGGAGTTTTCAAAGGAAATCTTAGGAAGGTTCAATGAGTTAAATGTATTCATGCACCATTCATTTCATTCAACGGGAAAAATATGGTTGTGCCTCCTGTTCTGGGGGTTGGTGGGTAAGATTAAAATGAAACTCCAGGAGAAGTCACTAGTTGCTAGTTACCTGATTTTAAAGCACTACAATTATTTCCTCACAGACAGGAGGACATGTACAGCCCATTCAAGTTTTTAATTTGTCAACAATGATCTGAATGAGATTGAATAGTTAAATGCGTTTGCTGTGTGGGGATGGTAAAAACCACCCAACCACTTAACAAAAAATACAATTCAGACACTTATGCATTTAAAATTTGATTCATGCTACACGAAATTGTTTGTTCGTTAGCTATTGTGTCCTACCCCTACAATGCACATGCTTTGATATAGTGATATTATACACCCTTTCAATTTAGGCTTCCTCAGTTGACCTATTGGTTATTGAATAATTGATTGGCGCCATCATTACAGTATTGAAAGAAATGAAAAGCCAATTTACCAGAAGTGATCCGTTTTTGGGGTTTTGTGTTTGTTTCCTCATCAGTTCACTTCATGTCCCGAGAGCTCACGGTAAAAAGTTCAAATTCCTTCTAGTAGTATACTGCCTGTGTGGTTTAATTCATTTCAAACCTTATCATTATAAAATTGATTGCATATATACATTTTTGTCTCTCGGCTCAATTAACTGAAATGTCTATTGGTGTGCAGGAGTTTGACACGCCTGATTGCAATGCAGGTCTGCATATAAATGGCACCCTATTCCCTTTATAGTGAGTGCACTACCTTCGACTGGAGCTCTACGGGCCCTGATCAAAAGTAGCGCACTATATAGGGAATAGGGTGCCATTTGGGATGCAAGATTACGTTTTGTTTTTGTCTGCGTTGTCCATGAATGATGTTGTTCGTTTCAGATAATGGTCCAGTGTTTATGAATGATGTTGTTCGTTTCAGATAATGGTCCAGTGTTTATGAATGATGTTGTTCGTTTCAGATAATGGTCCAGTGTTTATGAATGATGTTGTTCGTTTCAGATAATGGTCCAGTGTTTATGAATGATGTTGTTCGTTTCAGATAATGGTCCAGTGTTTATGAATGATGTTGTTCGTTTCAGATAATGGACCAGTGTCTTTGACTAACCGTAACAATTCCCTTAATGTGTTTGTCTGATTGTTTTGCACAACGGAACTGTGAATCTTTCTTTTTCGTTTAAATAGATTCTCAACATTTTACCTGCTGCTATATTGTGTTCACATTTTCATGTTGTCTAATATGAAATCAAACCCATACTCAAGAATAGATTACATTTATTCTTAAGTTAAACAGAATTCTGTAGCGCCAATTGCAAACTTTATTTGATGAATGCATTATTACTTGATAATGCATTTAATAATGTACTACATTAAAACTATTGAGTTAATACACAGCCATTAGTCAGGATCTAGTTAGCTGCACGGAAAATATATTTAAACCTTTCAAGCGTTTAAACACTAGTTCACTTCAACATTAAGTTCAAATTGTATTTGTTTTCTTTGTGGCAATCTGCTGTTGCTAAATACATTTTTAGATTTAAATAAATGTCAGCTGTTTTCATCAAAAGTACTCTAATATCATACCATGACCGTGATCTATTGTGATTTTAGAGTGACCAATCACATAATGTTAACTATAACAGGAAATTTGAATTATTATGTGGATTATAATCAATGAACGTTTTTGTAGGGGTTGATACATTTTCCGTTAGGGCAAATCGAGTCTGACATTTCAAAGTGGAAATGACAAACTTTTGAAGCATTTTTCAAACTCAAATACACTATAAGTTTGCATTTCCTGCTTTGCAGGAAAATTCTCAACAACAAAAGAGTGATCAAATTAAGATCCTACATCTGTAGCGTGCACTTCTGCCTTGGTTGTTGCCCAATGCTTGCCATGATTTGAAAGTGCCATGCATTCTATATTACCACATTTTCTTTAAAAGCAAAACATTTAGAATTTTTTTGTTTGTTTTGTACACATAATTAATTGTAGCCTGGGAACCAGTCTGTTTGTGCTAATGTTCCACTCCTTGGACTCCTTGTGGAATGTTGTAGTGATGGCATAAAACAGGTCTGGATTTTCAGGATCATTTGTACTGTATTCCATATTGTTATGCTTTGGGTGTTTTTCGTACAGCTCCTGCCATATATTTGACTGTCTTCTAGCTTTATTTTATAGACCCGATTGCCATGTTGTACTGTGTTACACAGCGTCATAATCTGCTGTATATTGATAGTGTAGTTTAATATCGCCATTTCTTGTTTATTTTGTACGCCTGTATTTTAACTTTTAGCACTTTGCTTTTATATTACTGGTAAAATATACTTTTTTTTCTCCTTTTCCTGAACATTATTTTATAAAACTAATGTTAATGTAGGTGATATTGTTGTCTTTTGGCTGTTACAGTACTGAGTAACTTCAGATTGGTCAACAGTGTCTACCCATTTTTCTTCTATTGTCCAGAGGGAGAAACACAGTAAAATACTTCAGTAGAATGCAGTTGAGAAAGAGAGAGAGAAGCAGAAGGATTTTTGTTACATTTTATTTGGATCTGAATGTTTTTCTTTTATGTGTACAAAATAATACCTAAGGTTATCCTGTATTACATTAAATAATCACACTAAACATGACTCATGTTTCTGACTCATCCATTATTGCAAATGGCTATTTTAATGATAGTTTAAAGGAGTCGTTCACTATTTTACAACTTGATGTTAGATGGTTCCTCACCCTGAATGTAGTCTATGGGCCAGGAGAAACTGTAATCCATGGTTCAGTTTTCTGTGTAGCAACTGAATGCATTCAATCAAAATGGGGGACAATAGAGTGCTGAGTTCCCGGCAGTTAGCAAGTTTGGTAGGCTACTAATGACCATCAGCAGCATCAGAGCTTGGAGAAGCCTAACTACGGTGACTAAAGGGTCACGTGGCGGTCATGACTCGTGACCGCCGGTGTGGCGGTAATACGGTCACAGCAACAGCCCTAAGAAGGGGGTACCTAGCACAACTGAATGCATTCAATCAAAATGTGTCTTCCACATTTAACCCAACCCCTCTGAATCGGAGAGGTGCAGGAGGCTTCCTTAATGGATGTCCATGTCATCAGCGCCCGGGGAGCAGGTGTTGTTAGGGAGAAACTGTAATCCATGGGTCAGTTTTCTTTTAACAGCCATTACAAACTTCAGCTAACATTAGCCACTACTAGCTAAAAATAAATGGAAGTGACGGGGGCAAGTGAGCATGAAATATCATACAATGTTATGAAAAACACGATTTTGACTTCATGACCTTTAAAAAAAAAGTATGTCCAAATCACCTGAAATCAACTCATATTTGGTTTGATGTTACTTAAAGGTGAGTTGGCCTTTACAAAAAAACGTGATCACATGCCACCATCACTTACATTGATTTTTAGCTAGCGTTGCTAAAGTTAGCTGAAGTTTGTAATGGCTGTTTAAAGAAAACTGAACCATGGATTACAGTTTCTCCCTAACAACACCTGCTCCCCGGGCGCTGATGACATGGACAGCCATTAAGGAAGCCTCCTGCACCTCTCTGATTCAGAGGGGTTGGGTTAAATGTGGAAGACACATTTTGATTGAATGCATTCAGTTGTGTAACTGACTAAGTATCCCCCTTTCCCTGTATACAGTGCATTTGGAAAGTATTCAGACTCTTTGACTTTTTCCACATTTTGTTACGTTACAGCCTTATTTCAAAATGGAATAAAATGTTTTTTCCCCTCATCAATCTACACACAATCTTGGTGGTTCCAAACGTCTTCCATTTAAGAATGATGGAGGCCACTGTGTTCTTGGGGACCTTCAATGCTGCATACATTTTTTGGTACCCTTCCCCAGATCTGTGCCTCGACACAATCCTGTCTCGGAGCTCTACGGACAATTCCTTCGACCTCATGGCTTGGTTTTTGCTCTGACATGCACTGTCAACTGTGGGACCTTATATAGACAGGTGTGTGCCTTTCCAAATGATGTCCAATCAATTGAATTTACCACAGGTGGACTCCAATCAAGTTGTAGAAACATCTCAAGGATGATGAATGGAAACAGGATGCACCTGAGCTCAATTTCGAGTCTCATAGCAAAGGGTCTGAATACTTATGTAAATAAGGTATTTCAGTTTTATTTTTTTATATACATGTGAATTTGTTTTCTAAAAAGCTGTTTTCGCTTTGTCATTATGGGGTATTGTGTGTAGATTGATGTGGGGAAAACATATTTAATCAATTTTAGAATAAGGCTGTAACGTAACAAAATGTGGAAAAAGTCAAGGGGTCTGAATACTTTCCGAATGCACTGTATATTGTATGAACTGGAGCATTTGAGAACGTCATGACGACCGAATGCACTGAGGTAAACCGAATGTGTTTAGCGTTTAAGACAATCATAAAGTGAAGTGTCAACCTGGTGTGTAATCATTAGTCCAGAAAGTTGCAATTGCAACTAAACCGAGAGTTTCTATTGGAAAAATGCAGGTTGGTCCCTCGCCGTTTCGTTGTGTTTAAGAAAAGTTTTGCAACAGAATCTACGTAATGAATACGCCCCAGGCGTCAACACAGCCGCACCATTCGCATCTATCTTTTTGCAACTCGTGATGATGGCTACATTGTAACTGAAAACCTTTCCACCATATACCAACTGTTACTTTGTAATATTTGCCCACTCTGTCCATAGATTAACTTGCATCATGGCACGAAGTCTTCTCACATGATAGCTTCATTGGTCATCAATGTGTGACTTGCATGCACTCTGATTTGCTGACAGGCAACTTGACTTCCTCTTAGTGAAACATCAACACATCTTAAAACAGGTTCCTCCTTCCTCCTTCCCACTCACTGCAGCCCACACAGATGACTTTATATAGACTGTTCTTACAGGTTTTTCTTTAGAATCGTCCTGGCCACTGCAGATATGAGGTCTGGAGGATTCGGTTCGGTATCGAGACCGGCCATAACGTCCATCGTTGTCATTTTATCGCACTATTGTGTGCATGTGTTAGCGCTCAAGTCGCAACTTTTGAATAGGTATGGCGGCGTTATAGATCTCAATGCTCAGGACACCGTCATCAACTATGAAACACGCTATTTTGACCAGAAGGTACGTTTCTTTTTTGCTATAATAACATAATAAAGTGATTGACGGCTGTCATTATGTCTGTCAACAATCACTGTCTAGACAAGAGACTAATCAGCTTTGTAGATTAGCAGGACATTCAAGCTGTAGTCCAAACAAACACACACTGCATGTTTAGGCTATCTGATAGATATGTTTTAGAGCTTTAAAACTTTTTTAAAAAAAGTTTGTGCTAAAGTAGTAATAATAATTTAATAACGGTTGAGTTGATGCATTTATTTACGTGTGCACCAATTTGTGCACAGTTATGTAGCTGTATTTTTTGTAATGATTATTTAGGCCAACCTAAAATTTCGTTCACTATTTTACAACTTCATTTTAGATGGTGTCTCACCCTGAAAATAGTCTATGGGCCAGGAGAAACTGTAATCCATGGTTCCGTTTTTTTTAAACAGCCATTACAAATGTCAGCTAACTTTAGCCACCTCTAGCTACAAATCTATGGACGTGACGGGGGCATGTGAGCATGAAATATCATCACATTTCATGACAAACATGATTTTGACTGTTCATGATCTTTAAAAATCTAATGTCCAAATCACTTGAAATCAAATAAAACATTATTTTTTTTTGTCACATGCCTCGTAAACAACAGGTGTAGAATAACGCCTCAAGCCCACCAAATGTATCAAACTCTTTGCGTTCCGGCGGAAGTCATTGATTTTCAATGGAGTAGACCGCAACTCTACGTTGGCGGTGGCGCGCTAGGCTGTGGTGCGTTCTGCGTCCCCTCATAAGTTCAATATGTTCAACTCGTGCGTCGCTTTACCGTGCGGTGGTACACATGGGAAGTACACACACAGACTCCCAACTAGCTAGCTTTTTAGCTAGTTGAAAAGCGAAGCACATGGGCGTCAAGTACAGAAAATGTGGGCTAGACATGCAAACAGTGAAACGCTTACTTATAAGGTCCTTCCCGACAATGCAGAGAGAAAAAAAAAAAGAAATAATAGAAAAATAATAACCGGAGGAGCCGATAGTCTAGAGGTTAAGAGCGTCTGGCTGGTAACCGAAAGGTCGCTGGTTCGAATCACCGGGCCGACTAGGTGAAAAACGTGTAGTTGTGCCCTTGAGCAAGGCACTTAACCCTAATTGCGCTTGTAAATCTCCCTGGATAAGAGCGTCTGATAAATGACTAAAATGTAAAATAAATACACAATGAGTACCGATAACTTGGCTATATACATGGGGTACCAGTACCGAGTCGACGTGCAGGGGTACGAGGTAATTGAGGTAGATAGATATGTACATACAGTGCATCCGGAAAGTGTCCAGACCCCTTGACTTTTTCCACATTTTGTTACGTTACAGCCTTATTCTAAAATGGATGAAATTGTTTTTTCCCCTCACCAATCTACACACAATACCCCATTATGACAAAGCAAAAACAGGTTTTTCGAATTTTTGCAAATTTATAAAAAATAAAAACTGAAATATCACATTTACATAAGTATTCAGACCCTTTACTCAGTACTTTGTTTTAGCACCTTTGGCAGCGATTACAGCCTCGATTCTTCTTGGGTATGACGCAACAAGCTTGGTACACCTGTATTTGGGGAGTCTCTCTCATTCTTCTCTGCAGATTCTCTCAAGCTCTGTCAGGTTGGATGGGGAGCGTCGCTGCACAGCTATTTTCAGGTCTCTCCAGAGATGTTCGATTGGGTTCAAGTCTGGGCTCTGGCTGGGCCACTCAAGTAAATTCAGAGACTTGTCCCGAACCCACTCCTGTCTTGTTTTGGCTGTGTGCTTAGGGTCATTGTCCTGTTGGAAGGTGAACCTTCGCCCCAGTCTGAGGTCCTGAGCGCTCTGGAGCAGGTTTTCATCAAGGATCTCTCAGTACTTTGCTCCGTTCATCTTTCCCTCGATCCTGACTAGTCTCCCAGTCCCTGCCACTGAAAAACATCCCCACAGCATGATGCTGCCACCACCATGCTTCACCGTAGGGATGGTGCCAGGTTTCCTCCAGACGTGACGCTTGGCATTCAGGGCAAAGAGTTCAATCTTGGTTTCATCAGACCAGAGAATCTTGTTTCTCAGGATCTGAGAGTCCTTAAGGTGCCTTTTGGCAAACTCCTGTCATGTGCCTTTTACTGAGGAGTGGCTTCCATCTTTACACTCTACCATAAAGGCCTGATTGGTAGAGTGCTGCAGAGATGGTTGTCCTTCTATAAGGTTATCCCATCTCCACAGAGGAACTCTGGAGCTCTGTCAGAGTGACCATTGGGTTCTTGGTCACCTCCCTGACCAAGGCCCTTCTCCCCCGATTGCTCAGTTTGGCCTGGTGGCCAGCTCTAGGAAGAGTCTTGGTGGTTCCAAACTTCTTCCATTTAAGAATGATGGAGGCCACTATTTTCTTGAGGACCTTCAATGCTGAAGAAATTTTTTGGTACCCTTCCCCAGATCTGTGCCTCGACACAATCCTGTCTCTGAGCTTTACGGACAATTCCTTTGAGCTCATGGCTTGGTTTTTGCTCTGACATGCACTGTCAACTGTGGGACCTTATATAGACAGGTGTGTGCCTTTCCAAATCATGTCCAATCAATTGAATTTACCACAGGTGGACTCCAATCAAGTTGTAGAAACATCTCAAGGATGATCAATGGAAACAGGATGCACCTGAGCTCAATTTCGAGTCTCATAGCAAAGGGTCTGAATACTTATGTAAATAAGGTATTTCTGTTTTTTTATTTTGTATACATTTGCTAACATTTCTAAAAACCAGTTTTCGCTCTGTCAGTATGGGGTATTGTGTGTAGATTGATGAGGATTTTTATTTATTTAATCAATTTCAGAATAAGGCCGTAACGTAACAAAATGTGGAAAAAGACAAGGGGTCTGAATACTTTCCAAATGCACTGTATAGATAGGGATAAAGTGACTAGGCAACAGGATAGATAATAAACAGTAACAGCAGTGTGTGTCATGAGTTAGTGCAAAAAGGGTAAATGCCGATAGTATGGGTAGCTATTTAAATAACTATTGATCAGTCTTATGGCTTGGGGGTAGAAGCTGTTCAGAGTCCTGTTGGTTCCAGACTTGGTGCATCGGTACCGCTTACCATGTGGTAGCAGAGAGAACAGTCTATGACTTGGGTGGATGGAGTCTTTTGACAATTTTTAGGGCCTTCCTCTGACACCGCCTGGTATAGAGGTCCTGGATGGCAGGGAGCTCGGCCCCAGTGATGTACTGGGCCGTACGCACTACCCTCTGTAGCGCCTGCCAGGTCTCTGACCTCCCTGTGACCTCTCATCGTTGTCGGTGATCAGGCCTAAGGCTGTGTCGGTCATGAAATGTCTTCAGCCGGTGATTGTCAAGCAAATAACTGTCGGTCTCACGGTAATTGACCGTTAATTAACATAAACACATTTAGCACCTTCTGGCTTCCACACATAGCCTACAAGCCACTGATGCAGACCTTTGGAACATCTACATATTAACAAGTCTAATAAATCCATGTAATATCGCCTACACCTTCACAATAAATCCATTATTTATTTAAGACAGGTCTAAAGAAGCATGATATGAAGAAAATGTAGTCTATTTCAGAAGAACAGAATAGCATACTCTGAGTTGTCCTTATGTTAGGTCCTGATCTGGCTATGCCATATGGCTGTGGGCTACACTAGTTCATTTAGCAGACAAGATTTGCTTAGAATTCCATGGCATTATTTTATATTATTTTATAGTATGAAGAAAACAATTGAACAAAGCTGAATAAAATAGAAAGGATATTTTCTCCAAACGTTTTGAGGAAGTGCACACATGCGGCTATTCTGTGTTGAGCGGTTAACAAAGAAATAGGTATTCCTACATGCTTAATTTAGATTTATTAATGTTACTTTAGTTGTTCTACAAACGTAGGGCTATATGTTTTCATTTTTAAGGCCGCATGATGCAACTCTAATGATGATTTGAAAAAAGTTGCTTGAAAGGCACGAGCTCTGCTTTGTTTTTTTGCGCAGGCTGTACACACTTCATCAGTCTCTCATTCACAATTTGAAAAGCACTTGATAATGCCTTGAATTTCCCGGCGGCATCCCCTTTGTGTGGCCGTATTGCATCCTAAAAAAATCCATGCCTTTTGTGGCTAGTGGCCATTGTGCCCTTCTCCCTGAGTGCTGCGCGCTCGGAAGCACCTCTCACTCACATGGCTCTCCATCACGTGACTGGGTCTTTCTCACAGGCTACAAGTGAAGACAGACACATCGGGGACACAACTGCGCGCGTCCTTATCCAATTCCAAGGTGCATATTGAAGATATTGGAAGAACTGTCCACATTTACATTTAATCAGCCAACAAGATGAGTCGGCCTAACGAACAGCAAAAGCCTATGTCAATCTACTATCCCCCATTGTACAAAAAGTCGACCTATTCTATTCTGTGCGAGAAATAAATGTTCCAAGTATAGTCTGGGACTGTTGTGGGATGCGATAGATCCCAAATTAATAAAACCACTAGCATCAAGAAACATTTTTTACACAATGTGGCTGGCGCAACAGATCAGAACGTTTAGCTTAAAATGTCTATAAACTATTAGGCTATTTCTTCACATTATAAGTGCAGCAATGCGCACATGGTAGTAGGCTATAAGCGCAAAATGTTCCATTAGCGGAAAACACCATTATCAAAAGTGACTGCAAATGCAATTATGCATGTAATGCTTTTATTATAAAGATGCATTTTTATGGTGAAAATTATCTTCCCCAAACTTGAAACTCACGCGCTGCTTATGTATGCCAGTTAGGCTCTACACCCCTTGTAAAGAGGATTAATGTGCTTAATTTTAAGAAGTTATTTGGCCACTTTAGTTGTGATACAAACCTTATTAAAACATATAGGCCTATGGGCTAGGCTTCATGAGGTGTGAGACTATGATTAGAAAAAGTCGCAAAAAAAGGTATTGTTTCTTAAGCTGGGCATCATTCACAAGTGATAATATATAATTCACAAGTGATAGGCTAATATTGTCACCCATCAGACTATTCTTGATTTAATCTTGTCTTTACATATACTAAATAATATATGTGTGAAATTTGTTTTGATTTAGAATGGACCATTATCATGCACCTGTATTGAAACAGGGCCAGTGAGAAAAAATACATGTCATCTATGCATTTAAATAGCGAATGGAGGACGCTTTTCCCGTGGTTTATTTTCATGCCAGCCAGGTAGGCTATACTCCTGTTGTAAATATAAGCAATGTGCTTAATATTAGGAAAGTTGAGAAATAAATATAGTAGGCATAGCCTATAGAAAGCTAATGGGATCCTCCTCTTTTTAGTAGAGGCCATCACTTTTTTTGCGAAATTGCATAGCCTATATAAATGTTGCGCAACATGAGCTCATGGGCTCTCATGAAGTGTTTGATTAGATTTTCGATTAGATTTGCATTGATGTCATAGTGATTAGAGGGACAATAGAGTGCTGAGTACCAGGCAGTTAGCAAGTTTGGTAGGCTACTAATGACCAGCAGCATCAGAGCTTGGAGAAGCCTAATTACCGTGACTAAACGGTCAAGTGGAATTTGACTGTCTTCATGACTCGTGACCGCCGGTGTGGCGGTAATACGGTCACCGCAACAGCCCTAATCAGGCCTACCACCGTTGTGTCATCTGCTAACTTAATGATGGTGTTGGAGTCGTGCATAGCCACGCAGTCGTTGGTGAACAGGGAGTACAGGAGGGGACAAATCACGCATCCCTGAGGGGCCCCCGTGTTGAGGTTCATCGTGACGGATGTGTTGGTGCCTTCCCTCACCATCCAGGATCCAGTTGCAGAGGGAGGTGTTTAATCCCAGGGTCCTTAGTTTAGTGATGAGCTTAGAGGGCACTATGGTGTTGAATGGTGAGCTGAAGTGAATGAACAGCATTCTCACGTAGATGTTCCTTTTGTCCAGGTAGGAAAGGGCAGTGTGGAGTGCAATAGAGATTGCGTCATCTGTGGATCTGTTGGGGTGGTATGCAAATTGAACTGGGTCCAGGATGTCTGGGATTATGGTGTTGATGTGAGCCATGACCAGCCTTTCAAAGCATTTCATAGCTACAGATGTGAGTGCTATGGGGCGATAGTCATTTATGCAGGTTACCTTGGCGTTCTTGGCCACAGCGACTATGGTGCTCTGCTTGAAACATGTAGCTATTACAGACTCGGTCAGGGAGAGATTGAAAATGTCAGTAAAGACACTTGCCAGCTGGTCAGCGCATGCTCTGAGTACGCATCCTGGTAATCCACCCTGCGGCCTTGTGAATGTTAACCTGTTTAAAGGTCTTACTCACATTGGCTACGGAGAGCATGATCACACAGTCGTCCAGAACAGCTGGTGCTCTCATGCATGGTTCAGTGTGTCTAGCCTCGAAGCGATTATGGAAGGTATTTAGCTTGTCTGGTAGGCTCGTGTCACTGGATAGCTCGCGGCTGGTTTTCCCTATGTAATCCATGATAGTTTGCAAGCCCTGCCACATCCGACGAGCGTCAGAGCCGGTGTAGTAGGATTCGATCTTGGTGCTGTATTGATGCTTTGCCTGGTCGATTGTTTGTCGGAGGGCATAGTGGGATTTCTTATAAGCGTCCGGATTAGTGTCCCACTCCTTGAAAGCGGCAGCTCTAGCCTTTAGCTCAGTGCAGATGTTGCCTGTAATCCATGGCTTCTGGTTGGGATATGTACGTACGGTCACTGTGGGGACAACATCGTCGATGCACTTATTAATGAAGCCGGTGACTGATGTGGTAAACTCCTCAATGCCATCGGATGAATCCTGGAACATATTCCAGTCTGTGTTAGCGAAACAGTCCTGTAGCTTAGCATCCGCTTCATCGGACCACTTCCGCACTGAGCGCGTCACTGGTACTTCCTGTTTGAGTTTTACTTGTAAGCAGGAATCAGGAGGATATAATTATGGTCAGATTTGCCAAATGGAAGACGAGGGAGAGCTTTGTATGTGTCTCTGTGTGTGGAGTAAAAGTGATCTAGAGTTTTTTAGCTTGTAGTTGCACAGGTGACATGCTGGTAGAAAGGAGGTAAAGCGGATTTCAGTTTTCCTGCATTAAAGTAACCGGCTACTAGGAGCGCCACGTCTGGGTGAGTATTTTCTTGTTTGCTTATGGCTTTATACAGCTTGTTGAGTGCGGTCTTAGTGCCAGCATCGATTTGTGGTGGTAAATAGACAGCTACGAAAAATAGTATGGTCTACAGCTTATCATGAGGTATTCTAACTCAGACGAGCAGAACCTCGAGACTTCCTTAATATTAGAGATCGCGCACCAGTTGTTGTTCACAAAGAGACACACACCTCCTCCCCTGAGCTTCCCCGATGCCACCGTTCTGTCCTGCCGATGTATAGAAAAAAACAGCTCGATTTATATTCACCATGTCGTTGTTCGGCCACGACTTGGAGAAACATAGGATATTACAATTAATCAGATCACGTTGAAAGGATAGTCTCGAACGGAGCTCATCCAGTTTATTCTCCAGTGAGTACACGTTCGCCAATAGAACGGAGTGTAGAGGCGATTCATGATTTATCCAGTCAGGGACCCCACATGCAGGCCTCTATAGCTCCGTTCCCTCCTCCTCCGAGTGTCAGGGATTTGAGCCCGGTCCGGGATAATCAATATGTCTTTCGACCTCCGACTCATTAAAAGTAGAAGTCCTCATCCAAACGGAGGTTAGTGATAACTGTTCTGATGTCCAGAAGCTATTTTCTGTCATAGGAAACAGATGTACATAAAAAAGTTAAGATCAGCGCAAAAGAAATACACTAAATAGCAAAAAATCGTCAGGAGCCCGTAAAACACCTGCTATTCCCTCCAGCGCCATAAAAGCTTAATACAAATCAACTCATATTTGGTTTGGTGTTACTTAAAGGTGATTTGTCCCTAAAACAAACATACTCACATTGCCCATCACTTCCGTTGATTTTTAGCTAGCGGTGGCTACACAGAAAACTGAACCATGGATTACAGTTTCTCCTGGCCCATAGACTACTTTCAGGGTGAGGAACCACCTAACATCAAGTTGTAAAATAGTGAACTACTCCTTTAATGTAGGATTTTTATAGTTTCATAATTATGGTAATTTCATGATTTGTAATTTATTCTCAAATAGAAATAGCATCAGCAAGGTATCAGGAAATGTTATTTGTGTGAATTCTGTACTTCAACTTCCGTCAGCCTTAGTGATACACCTGGTGCAGAATGTTACAGAAAATAAAATAATTGAATGACTCCAGTAGAAATAGAATCATGCTGGTTCTATACATTATATTTCTATCTGGAGCACAATGACTGTATATATGAACTGGAGCATTTGAGAAGGTCTTACCTACCAAATGCACTGAGGTATAACCAAATGTGTTAGAGCATTTACAACAATCCTAAAGTGAAATGTCAACCTGGTGTGTAATCACTAGTCCAAACCGACAGTTTCTATTGGACAAATTCAGGTAGGTCCCTCCCCGTTTAGATTTGTTTGCTTCAGTTTAAGAAACGTTTTGCAACAAAATCTGCATAATGAATACGCCCCAGGTGTCAACCATTACTTTATACCTCAATGGTGTCAACACACAGCAGCACCATTTGCATCTATCTTTTTGCAACTCGTGATGATGGATACATTGTAACTGAAAACCTTTCCACCATATACCAACTGTTACTTTGTAATATTTGCCCACTCTGTCCATCGATTCACTTGCATCATGGCACGAAGTCTTCTCACATGATAGCTTCATTGGTCATCAGAGTTTCTAAACCCAGAAGCGTAACATCGCGAGACTTCCGGGAACGCGAAACAGACCAAACAGACCATGCCGGGGTTTGAGAAGTCAAATATTCGTCTTTAGATGTTCATTTTCTCAAAATCTAAAGGCACAACTTAGATTAGATCCAATGTCTTAAGTTGTTGAACATGTTATTACTCCAACCTCCAGAAAGTGACAAACTGACACGTTTTAATTTTCGTCAAAAACATCTTTATGTCGAAGGAAGTTACTTTGATTTGACGGCTTGCACATGTGCAGTTCGGCGCTAGACGACCGTGTTTTTACGCATGAGTTTAGCGTCGCCATGACGTCGCTACAAGCGTTAGCAGGGATTTCTATTGGAGAAGCAGTTTTAGCCTCTCTTCATACTGTACTGACTTTGCATGCACTTTTGATTTGCCAACTTGCCTTCCTCTTCCTGAAACATCAGCAAATCTTAATAGGTTCCTCCTTCCTCCTTCCCACTCACTGCTGCATCATGCGACTGCAGCCCACACAGATGACTTTATATAGACTGTTCTTACAGGTTTTTCTTTAGAATCGTCCTGGCCACTGCAGATATGAGGTCTGGAGGATTCGGTTCGGTATCGAGACCGGCCATAACGTCCATCGTTGTCATTTTATCGCACTATTGTGTGCATGTGTTAGCGCTCAAGTCGCAACTTTTGAATAGGTATGGCGGCGTTATAGATCTCAATGCTCAGGACACCGTCATCAACTATGAAACACGCTATTTTGACCAGAAGGTACGTTTCTTTTTTTGCTATAATAACATAATAAAGTGATTGACGGCTGTCATTATGTCTGTCAACAATCACTGTCTAGACAAGAGACTAATCAGCTTTGTAGATTAGCAGGACATTCAAGCTGTAGTCCAAACAAACACACACTGCATGTTTAGGCTATCTGATAGATATGTTTTAGAGCTTTAAAACTAAAAAAAAAAGTTTGTGCTAAAGTAGTAATAATAATTTAATAACGGTTGAGTTGATGCATTTATTTACGTGTGCACCAATTTGTGCACAGTTATGTAGCTGTATTGTTTGTAATGATTTTTTAGCCCAACCTAAAATGTCTAGATGTTATAGTTGTTTTTAGGCAATATATTATCTCCTTCCGCTATGGCCATTTGCCACCAAGACATTAAAATTAAATGAGCATTGTTTATATTGATGCTTGTTGCCTAATTTACTATTGACCGTAGTTTTATTTGTTTGTGGTGAACTTATAACTGCACCGCTGGCTTTCCTTGGAGGATTTCCTTAATTCTCTGTGTACTTTAAATCACTTCT